>NW_006408609.1:10934721-10942766 GCF_000296735.1 Chrysochloris asiatica | reverse complement strand
ACACAGAAAGACTGATATTATTATGACTGTGAATTATCCCTATCTGAATCACTTGGGATTCATCCTGTTGTTTGTTGTTGTTAAGTGCTGTGAAGTCATTTCTGACTCACAGCAATCTTGTATAGGGTTTGTGGGACTATAAATCTCTGAGAAAGCAGAAAGCCTCCTCTGGTGAGCTCAAACTGCTGACCTTGTGGTTTGCCCTCCAGTGCTTATCTTCCATAGAAATGTAAATTCAAGTGACACATTCACAATTTATTAAACAATCTGAATTTATTGAGGTGTGAATTGGGGGTTCTGTTTTGTTTTTAATAATTTGTTCTAATAATTATGTTAACCTTGACTTAAGAACCTCTATCTTATAAATGTTTCCAATGTCATGCATAGTTTATTATGATCCACATCAGTCAAATATATTTCCATGGTCAAAAAAGCAGAATTAATCCTCTTTCTAGAATCTTGGTGTGGTGCTATAGGATAAGCATTGGACTGCTAACTGAAAGGTAAGAGGTTCAAAACACACCAGCAGTTCTTAAGAAACCTTAGGGTGACAATGAGTTCCAACTGACTCAATGGCACTTAACAACAATAACAACAACATCTGATAAAAGGGAGTCCTGATGTAGTGCTGGAGGATAAACACTGGAATGCTAACCACAAGGTCCATGGCTCAAACCTACCAGCCTCTTCTTGTCAGCGCTGTACCCGGTTGCTATGAATCAGAACTGAATCAACACCCTTATAAAGGGAGGCCTGTTTTGGTGCTGCTGGATAAGCACTGGCTGCTAACTACAAGGTCAATGGTTCAAACCCACCAACTGCTCCTCAAAAATGTTCTACAGAGTTTTAGACAGAATCAACTTAATGGCACTTAACAACAACAAAAACAATGACCACCTTATAGGTGGTTGTTGTTGTTGCTGTTATGTGCCGTGGAGTCAGTTCCGACTCTTAGTGACCCTGTACAGGGTTTCCGAGGCTATAAATCTTTACGGGAGCAGAAAGCCTCATCTTTCTCCTGTGGAGCAGCTGGTAGTTTTGAACTGCTAACCATGCGGTTCACAGCTCAATTTGTAACCACTACGCTACCGGAGCTCCTTTTCTAGGTGGTAGTCTGCTCTTATAAAAAGGACAGATTATAAACCTCTGTGGGGCAGCTCTGTTCTGTCCTATAGTGAGGCTGTGAGTCAGAATCGACTTGTTAGCACACAACTCAACAATTCTTAGATAATACAGTAAAACCCCAGATCTTTTGATTTACAGATGACTTCCAGTAATGGCTTAGAGTGTTCTGTATAAAACCTTGGGATATATATCAAACACTGCCAGAATCAATTGTGTCCATATTTAATTGTAGTGTTAATGTCAGTTGGAAATGTCATTATAAAGGAGCTCTGGTAGCGTAGTGCTTATGAATCGGGCTGCGAACCGCAAGGTCAGCAGTTTGAAACTACCAGCTGTTCCGGGGGAGAAAGATGAGGCGTTCTGCTCCCGTAAAGATTTACAGCCTCGGAAACCCTGTACAGGGTCGCTATGAGTCAGAACCGACTCGACGGCACTCAACAACAGCAACAACAACAATCTAAGATACTTTCAGCCATGATATATTAGGAGTATAATGAGATAAGTTTTTTCATGATTTTCTTTCTGTAATCTCATAGACATTTTTTTAAAATAAGCAATTGTATCCAATCTAATTAAGTTGGTGTATACAATGGCAAGAACACTACAAAAATGCAAAGGATCTGGAAAATAAAAGATAATATAATAGTCCCACAGAATATTTCCATTCAATAAATTTGAACATCACTAGTAATGCAGAGTTTACTTGAGAGAAAGGATCTTATAGAAAGCAAAGTATCTTAATTCAAATATTTTGGTGGGCTCTATACATAAACTTTCAAAGAAAGTTTCAAAGAAAGTTAATAAAGAAGAGCAAAGCAAAGAGAGAAGCAAATTTGGTGACAATTGTGTATAAAGCATATTGAGATAAAAGTTAGAAGTTTATAGCAATGCTTTATATGGAATTGCTACAAACTTTGAAAGTCAATAAAATAATTATTAATCTTAGTTAAATAATGACATATTTTTACCATCAGATTCTAGAATACGACTATATTTTTGCAAGAATTCATGTATTACAAACAGGTTTCTATTACAAATGATAACATAGACAGAACATTACAAGCACTATCTTCAAAAACTCAGTGTATCATTTAGAAAATCCACACATTATATTTTTTAAATTACCCTGAAGATGATACAAGGAGCTCTGGTAGGGTAGTGGCTACAAATTGGGTTGCTAACCTCAAGGTCGCAGTTTGAAATGACCAGCTGTTCCACAGAAGAAAGATGAGGCTTTCTGCTCCCGTAAAGATTTACAGCCTCGGAAACCCTGTTCAGGGTCAGTATCAGTCGGCACCACCACCACCACCAAAGATGATACATAGACCTATTTTACTCTCTGATTTATATAGCTTGTCTTTCATATTTAATGTTTCAAAAAAGACATATATTTACTGGTCTTTTTATAATTTTTATCTCAATGTAGCAATGGATACAAATAACAAAGATGAATAGCCTGTGTTGACTGATGACACTAATATTTATAAGATAATATTAAATGAAGTTGGAAGGGAGGCAAAGTCAAACAGTGATTGGTAGGCATATCTGTCTTGGGAAAATTATTACAGAATGGAACTATAAAGATATATTAAGTACATTAAGTTTCATTGTAGGAAATTAATAATGAACAGTATTTTACAAGTACCAACAAGAAAATAACTCAAGATGTTGACAGGTGACTAAGTATAGAGTCTCCGATGCCAATTAGAAAAACTAATAATAATAATTCTCCACCTAACACATATTTTCTTTGACATTTATTTGCTAACCATTTTTCTATGCCTACAATAGCTTCTCTTTTGGTAAAAATAGTATCTTCTTGGTGAATTTCCAACAAGCCTAACATTATGACAAATTACTCAGAAAATTAAGACATAGAATACACATTTTGTTACTGTTGTTAAGTGCCATCAAGTTGCTTCCTACTCATAGTGACCCTGTGTAGGGTTTCTGAGAAATAAACATTTTATGACCTCAAAATTACACCTCAATGTATCACCAATTGTCCTTGAGCATTTATAAGGAAGAACCCAAAGGCCCGAAGTTTCCTGATACATATTTTATTACTGTTGTTTTTTTTTTTCCTCTCAGCAGCTGAACTTAGTGTAGGGCTGTGCAGAGGGTGTGGTGGTGAGTGTCAACTATAGAGTGTCTGTCCAAATCTTTGAGTTGACTATATTTTTAGCATAAGCAGAGCTAAATCTTTAGGGTACTTGGATTAAAGTGGTTGGCATGTCATTATTTACTCTCACTCCACCTTGACTTAAACCAGGGAACACCAGTAGGAAATGAAAATGCTGGAAGAGAAATGCTTTGGGTTCAACTTTCTCAGCTCCAAGAGTAGCAGCAATTAGGAGAATAAGAAGGCCTAGCTTGATTGATGTGGCCAAAGAGTAGTCAAAGTTCAAGTCCAGGATCAGACATCCCAAAGTATGTAGGAGCTCAGTAGGGCAAGCAGAGTACCAGATATCTTTCTAAACTAAAGGTTTGCAAAGCAGGAAAACGACTCAGGGGTTCCGCAGACAGAGGTATAATGGCATGCTAAGGGAGAAAGCCTTTGATGAAATTTCTTAGAGAAACCCACTAGGAGCCAAGGAAACATTAAAGACCCTGGCCAGTTTGGACTTCATTTTTTTATTTTTTTTATTGTATTTTTAACATTTGTCTACAAGACATACAAAAGTACAGTATTTTACTCTTGAATTAGCCATGAAATGATATCTTTACATAGTACATATACTTCTATTATACCTTGTTCTGAGAGTTGGCACAAGATAGTGTGCCAGAAAGGCATTGCCCAATAGCCAGAACAATGAACTCAATCAAATATGCCAACAATTATGGAGATGATGCAGGACTTGATAGTATTTTGTTATCTTGTACATAAGGTAGCTCTGAGTTAGAACTGACTTGATTATCAAATAAAAGCCTGTAATTCTTATATCTATTGGTGGCAGCTCACATGCTTAGCTGGAAAATGCAACCAGATATATACCAGACTTCAGTTTGTAGTTATTTTAATTTTGCTATTCAGTCAATTTTTTTAATTTAACTAATTAACCAAATTAAAATTAATTAAGAAATTAGCTGAATAGTAAAATTAAAATATATATAAATTTATTTTATTTTATTTAGTCCTAATTTTCTAATGCCTCTATTTATTGTATATATGTTATATTTATGCTTATATTTTACTTATTATTTATCTATTGTTGTTATGTGCTGTTGAGTCAGTTCTGACTCATAGTGACCCATAGTAAATGGTTTCCAAGGAGTAACTTGTGGGTTTGAACCACCAACCTCATGTTTAGCATTCTAGTGCTTATCCTACAGTGCCACACCAAGACTCCAATCTATGTATGAACACAGTAAATCATTCTTATAACAACTCAAACAGCCTATCGAATGGTCAAAACTATCAGGGAAAGCAGAACAAATTTACCACTGAAACTCAAATTATTTGTCATCACTTATGAGTGAATTGATCTCAACAAAAGCATGTTCCCCACTATGTTTGTCTTCTTGGATATTCTACTATATATGGACTTCCTTAAGAGATACAATAAATTATATGAGACCTATCTGATAAAAACACACAGAGTAGCCAGTTTCTTATGATTGAAAATAATATTTCAAGTGAGAAGCTACAGTGAAAGGGGAAAAAAAAAAAAAAATCAACAAATGCACCAACCATAGCTCTTTTATGCCTTTATTGTAATAGTAATAAGTGCAAATTCAAATATATTTAATATTAATTTTTAAATCAGCTGCTTTTAAGGTTGTTGTTGCTGTTTCTAGATGTCACTGAATCAGTTAATACTCATAGTAATCCTATTCACTACTGAATGAAACAATGCCCAGTCCTTTACCATTCTTAAAATCATTGTTACATTTGAGTTGCTACCACTGTGTCAATCCATCCCCTGGAGAAGATGGCGAGGTCTTCCTCTTTTGCACTGAGCCACCATATTTCTACACATCATATCCTTCCCCAGGGACAGGCCCCACTTGATATTATCAAAGTATGAGAGATGAAGTCTTACCATTCTAAGGAGATTTCTGACTGCACTTCTTACAAGACAGATTTGTTTGCTACTGTGGCAGACTTTGGTACTTTCAGTATTCTTCACCAGCACCATAATTCAAATACATCAATACTTCTCTGATCATCCTTATTAATTGTCCAACTTTCACATGCATATGAGGTGATTGAAAATACAATGGCTTGAGTCAGACACACCTTAGTCTTCAAACTGATGTCTTTGCTCTTGAACACTTACTTTAAAGGTATGCTTTGCAGCAGATTTGCCTAATGTAATACAACATTTGATTTTTTGACTGTTGCTTTCATAAGAGTTAATTCAATCTCTTCTTCAATTGTACTATTTGATCTGATCTATATGTTGGAGGACAATATTGAAAGTGCCATAGGCTGCCAGAAGAACTAATAGATCTGTTCTGGAAGAATTGCAGCCAGAGTGCTCCTTGGAGGCCAAGATGGCCAAACTTCATTTCTCATACTTCGGACATATTGTCAGGAGGGACCAGTCGCTGGAGAAGGATATCATGTTTGGTAAGGTGAAGGGTCATATAAAAAGAGGAAGACACCCCAATGAGATGGATTGGCCAAGTGGCAGCATCGATGGACTCAAGCGTGGCAACAGTAGTAAGGTTGGCCCAGGATTGGGCAGTGTTTCGTTCTGCTGTGCATAAGGTCACATGAGTTGGTACTGACTCAATGGCACCTAACTATAACAATAACAACAATGTACAGGTTCCTCGTGAGCACAGTTAAGTGTTCTTGCAAAGAATACCCATTCTTTGCAACATTATCTGTAGTCTATAATGATTCACACAGTTGAATGCCTTTTTATATTTAATAAAGCACAAGTAAACATCTTTTTGGTATTCTCTTAAGTCAAGATTCATCTGACATCAACAATGATATCCCTAGTTCTACATCCTCTTTTGAGTTAGGCTTGAATTTGGAGTAGCTTCCTGTCAATGTACTACTACAAGCATTTCAAAATTATCTTCAGAAAAAAAATTAATTTAATGTGATATCAATGATATTGTTAGATGATTTCCACATTTTGTTGGGTCACCTTTTGTTGGGAAGGACATAAATATAAAACTTTTCTGTTTGGTTGACCAGGTAGCTGTCTTCCAAATTCCTTGATATAGATGAATGAGTGCTTCCAGTGCTGTATCAGTTTATTGAAACATTTCAATTTATATTCCTTAAATTCCTGGAGCTTTGTTTTTCACCAATGCCTTCAGTCCTGCTTGAACATCTTCCTTAAATACCATTACTACTTGATCATATGGTACGTTTTGAAATTACAGAACATTAACTAATTCCTTTTGGTATAGTAATTTCATCTTTTTCTGATGTTTCCACCATCATTATTTGTTTTCCATAGTATCCCGTAATATTGCAATGCTAGGTATAAAATTGTATTTAATTCTTTCATCTTTTAAGATTGTTGTTAATGCTGTTACATGCCTTGGAGTTGCAAAGAAATAAAGAATCAAGTGAAATAGATACAGATGGCAATTTGGGAATTCAGAACAGCACACAGAAGGATGGAAAATTAGACTGAACACCAAAGTAAAGGAGAAACTTAATTAAAGTAGAGAACAATGAGGTTAAAGGACTGTAGGAACCATACCAAACAGTCTGGCACAGTGTGGCCATCTTGATACAAAACAAAATGCATTTCAGGGCCATGAGCATAGGAAGACAACTTCATAGGATCTCCAGTAGGAAACAGTGATACTGTGTAGGGAAACCCAAAGGGAAGCAAGGTAAGTACAACATGAACAGGATCTAAGAAGGGAAGGTTCAGGAAGGTGGGCAATAGCCCTAGAGATCCATGTGACCACAGACCAGGGAGAGATTGAGAAATAGGGACAGAACTAGTCACCAGCAGTAGTACCTGATCATTTGGATGGGTGGCACCATTGAAGTGGAGGCTTCGTGGAGTGGTGGCTAGAGATCCTGTACCTGACAGGATTATGAACAGTTCAGTGCTACTTGCATTGGTTGGGTTCTGGTTATTCTCACTGACTGTACTCTGTGAGAAATGTCCCAGTGTCCATGCCAAAGACTGGGGGGAAATGCTCTCCTCCTATGCCCTCATTTTTCCTATGACTAGTGATGTGCCCCTCTTCCCACCTAATCCTAAATCCATGGCATGTAACCTATGTCTGGATACTCATGCTCACTTTACCTACTAGCATGCTGCCCTGCTTGCATGGTGATTCATGAGCATTTCCAATCCATTGGCTCTGCCACCAGAGACTTGTGCCCACTCCACCTACCACTGTGCCAACTTGTTTGCCTAGGGATCAGTAACATGCAATTTTGTCATCAGACCAGTGATTAGTAGCATGAGATCCCCCACCACTCCACCTGCTGGCAACCAGAGGTGTGAGTTCCCATGTCACCCACCTGGTGCACTCTCCCCTCCACCACCCAGCAACTGGCAGACTGCATACAAGTGCCCATCCAAACAGCTGGCAAATAACCTGACAGGCTTGTGAATAGTTCAGTGCTACTTGCATTGGTTGGGTTCTGGTTATTCTCACTGACAGACCAATAACCAGCCAGCCAGACATCAGTTCATCAGCAATACGAATCACATCCTGATAGGCACCATCTACACCTCTGTGAAACAAAAAGCAGGAGATTCTTGTGTTCTTATCTAATGTTTGTCCAATTGCAGCAACACACATCCCACAGCCAAACAGTTCCTGCAAGCCATCTACATTTGCAATAAAATCCTTTGGTACCCTACCACCTAGTAAGACGCCAATCTGTGCACACACTATGGAGGAGAATATTGAAAGTGCCATGGGCTGCCAAAGAACAAACAGATCTGTGTTGGAATAAGTGCAGCCAGAGTGCTCCTTGGAGG
>NW_006408609.1:10923467-10933336 GCF_000296735.1 Chrysochloris asiatica | reverse complement strand
AAGTGACTGGTAGTTTTGAACTGCCAACCTTGCAGCCAGTAGCCCAATACCTAACCCACAATGCCACCACTAAAAGGAATAATTAATGAATAATAGGAATTCCAGAAAAGAAGGAGAAAAAAAGAGATCATTTAAAAAGATTTATTGGCAAAATTTTTCACTAATATCATGAACGATAGCTCAATGACCTCCATATAAGACAGACACCAAAAGAAAATCACCAAGACATCATAATCACACTTTCTATAACCAAAGACAAAGAAAGAATAAGGAGAGCAATTGATTTTAAAAATAAGCTACAAATCAGGGTCAATCACCTAAAAAGGAGCATCAATTAGACTAAACGCTGATTTCTAAGCAGAAACTATGAAGGTAAGAAGGCAATGTGATGATACATTGAAAATTTTAAAAGAAAATTTGCTAACCAAGACTCATATATCTAGCACAATTGTCTTTCATATGTGATGTCAAGTCTAGGACATTCCCAAAGAAATCAGAATTTAAGGGGATAGAAAAACCAGGCAAATTTTTCAAGAAAAGGAGTTAATTGAATAGAGAATCAATGACATCTGAAAACAAACTTAGGTTAAGACACAAGACAGCAACACTCAGGTAACAACCCAGATAAATAATTCTCAAAAGTAAAATAGAGCTGAAAAATGAATATACTGAACCAGAGATGTGAATCTGTAAATAATGATTACTTCAAAACAAAAAGAAGGAATACTTAGTGGAGTGGAGGGAATAACAACTCCCATAAAGAAAAGGAAGTAAGGTAATAACAAGATATAGCACAATGCTTTACACTTTGGAAAGCAAAGGTGAATTTCAGAGTACCATACACCAAAAGTAAACATAACAATAATAAATCTACTCAACCACCATAATAATAGCATTCAAAAAATACTCAGTTAAAACAAAAACAACAAGATTTAAAGATACATAAAAAAAAAAAATCTATGAACAAAAGGAACTAAACATAGGAAATTAAGCAGACAAAGAAACTATTAACACTCGCACACACATATATAGACACACACAAAAACGTAATAAAATGACATCAGTAAAATCATACCAATTGCTAATCACACTGAATTAAAATGGTTTAAGTGTATTAATCAACAGACAGAGAGGTAGAATAAACTAAAAACAAGACTCATCAGTGTGTTGCTCATATAAATATACCTTAGACATAAAGACATAAATGAAAATATACATATCAAGCAAAAAATAAACAAATGAGAGCAGTACTGGCAATAGTAATCTCTGATACAATAGAACCCAGCCATAGTAAATATTTATGCTCTCATTGACAGGCTCCAAAATACATTAAAAAATACCAAACAGAATAATAACAGGAGACTTTAATATATCACTTTCCTTGACGGACATAAAAAATAAAAAGAAATACATCAAAGATACAGACGATATAATTAAAATAATCAAATAACTACACCTTACAGATATGTACAGAACCTCTCCCCCAACAGCACAATCAGCACAATGTCAATTCTTCTTCAAAGCACATGGATAATTCTCCAAAATAGGTCATATGTTATGTCACAAAATCAAGAGTCAATATATTAAAAAACAACAGAGGAATACAAAGTGTCTTCTCAGATCGTAACACCATAAAAGCATATTGAAAGGATACAACCCTGGCACACACTGTTCTTAATTTTAATTCACTCAGTATCCCATTGTCTATTTAAATGATTGCATCTTGACCTCTGTTCAGGTTTCACATAAGCACAATGCCGAATGAAGAACAAGGAAAAAAATTAATGCAAACTGAAAAACACCTAACTTAAAACTTAGTCAGTAATTATTATTAGATGCTGTAGCACTGATTTTGACTCATAGTGAGCCTATGTACAACAGAACAAAACACTGTATGGTCCTATACTACCATCAGTTGTTGCTTTGCTTGAATCATTTGTTGTAGTCACTGTGCTAAGCCATCTCTTTTTCACTGAGCCATTACTTTAGCAAGCATGATGTCCTTCTCCATGGACTGGTCCTTCCTGGTAACATATCCAAAGCACATAAGTGCATATCCTGCCATACTCACGTACAAAGAGTATTCTAGTTGTTCTTCCAAGACAGACTTGCTCTTTCTTCTGGACATTATATTCAATATTCATTGTCAACTCCCTAATTCAAATGCATCCTTTTTTTTTTTTTTGGGGGGGGGTCCTTATTCAATATCTATCGTTCACATATATATGAAATGCTTGGAAATACCATGGGTTGAGTCAAACTAACTTAAGTCTTCAAAGTGGAATCTTCATTTCCTAATAGTTTAAAGAGGTCTTTTGCAGCAGATTTGCCCAATGTATTGCACACACTGTTTGATTTCTTGAGTGTTGCTTCCAAGAGCATTGATTATGGATTCAAGTAAAATTAAATCCTTGACAACTTCAATCTTTGTCATGTTGCTTATTGCTCCAGTTCTGAGGATTTTTGTTTTCTTTATATTGAGGTATAAGTTGCTCTGGTAGCAGAGTGGTTATGAATTGGACTGCTAACATCAGGGTCAGCAGTTCGAAACTACCAGCTGTTCCATGGGAGAAAGATGCAACTTTCTGCTCCCATAAAGATTTTACAGCCTCAGAAACCCTATAAAAGGTCACTATGAGTCAGAACGGACTCTATGGCATATAACCACCAATGTATACAAAGGGCTGTGGTCTTTGATCTTCATCAATTTTAAGTCCTCTTTCATTTCAGCAAGCAGTGATGGGTCATCTACATATTGCTGGTTAATGGCTCTTCCTCCAACCCTGATGTTGCTTTCTTCTTCTTCTCCTCAAGTTATTTACTCAGGATACTGACTGAATAAGCATATTGAAAGGATACAACCCTGGCACACACTGTTCTTAATTTTAATTCACTCAGTATCCCATTGTCTATTTAAATGACTACATATTGACCAGTGTTCAGGTTTCACATGAGCATAATGTCGCATTCTACAAATCCTATTCTTCTCAATGTTCCTCATAGATTGTTATGATTCACACAGTCAAATGTCTTTGCACAGTCAATAAAGCACAGTAAGTAGGAGCTCTCATAGCGGAGTGGTTACAAATCGGGCTGCGAACCTTAGGGTTAGCAGTTCGAAACTACCAGCTTTTCTGTGGGAGAAAGATGATGTGTTCGGCTCCCGTAAAGATTTGGAGCCTCGAAAACCCTGTACAGGGTCACTATGAGTCAGAACCGACTCCAGGGTACTTAACAACAACAAGATGTATATGTCAGGTATTATCTGCTTTCAGCCAGAATACATCTGATATTAGCAGTGTTATCCCTCGTATCATTGTTGTTGTTGTTTTTAGGTGCCATTGAGTTGGTACTGACTCATAGTGACCATACACACAACAGAAGGAAACACTGCCCGATCCTTGGCCAACTTCACAATGTTGCTACACTTGAGTCCATTGATGCTGCCACTTTGCTAATCCTTCTCTCTGGGGGTCTTCCTCTTTTATTCTACCCTCTCCTTACCAAACATGATATCCTTCTCCAGCGGCCAGTCCCTCCTAACAATATGTCTGAAGTATGAGAGACCAAATTTGGCCATCTTGGCCTCCAAGGAGCACTCTGGCTGCACTTCTTCAAACACAGACCTGTTTGTTCTTTTGGCAGCTTATGGCACTTTCAATATTCTCCTCCAACCGTAACTCAAAAGCATCAATTCTTCTACGGTCTTCCTTATTCACTGTCCAACTTTTGCATGCATATGAGTTTATTGAAAATACCATGGCTTATGTCAGGCACATCTTAGTCCTCAAGCTAATATCTTTGCTCTTCAACACTTTAAAAAGGTCTTGTGCAGCAGGTTTGCTTAATGCAATATGCCACTTAATTTCGTATCATTGGGTAACAGTTAACATTTTAAATGAAATTTTTAAAAATATCAGAATCAAATGATAATATCATACAATATATCTAAACTTTTGGGACACAGCAAAGTAGCACTCAGAGGAAAATTTATAGCAATAAATTCATACATTAAAAAAAAGAAGAAGAAGTAAGGGCGGAAATCAGTAACAATCCTGCAGCTTGAACAAATAGAAAAGTAGTAGCCAAAAAATTCCACAGTCATTACAAGAAAGGAAATAATAGAGGTCAAAGCAGAAATAAATGAAATACAAAACAGAACCACAGTAGAAAATATCAACAAGAATAGAAGTTGGTTCTTTGAGGGCATCAATAAACTTGCCTAACCACTGACTGGGTTGACAAACAAAAAAAGTGAGAAGAAGTAAATTTAAAAAAATAAGAAATGAGTTGGATGACATTACAACAAAGTCACCCAGAATAAAATGGATCATAGCAGAATGTTATGAAAAATTATATTCCCAACAAATTAAAAAATCTAGAAGAAATGCACACATTTCTAGAAATACACTACCTACCTAAACACAGACTAAGGCAGAACATTTGAACACTTTCATAAGAGAAGGTGTTGCAACAAAAAACAAACAAACAAAAGCCTTCCAATAAAAAATAGCCAGACTAGAAAGTATAACATTATCTTTGTGAACTGTTACTTCAATTTACTAAATTATTCCCTGAAACTATTGTCTCAAGCTTTTTAAACAAGTAAACTAATCTTATACTTGTTTGGATATGTCTAGATATCCTCTGTGACTGCTCCCTCTGTGGTTTGTTATTTATATAACACACACAAATGTGTATACATATATGCCTAGATAGACACCTATATAAGCTATTGATATTCATTGTATGACAAAAATCACTTAATGATTTTCAAAATTTTTCAGTTTTTCAAAATTGTCCTATCCAACTATGGAGGTTTTAATGATTTATAAAATTATTATTCCATCACGTTTATTTCATACAAAGAAACAAGTATTTAAATCTAAAATAGCCCAAATATTATTAAGATAAAAATCATGCTAAATATATTCACAATTATTCAATAGATTATTTCACAGGAAAGCACAATAGCTTTTTTGTAAATTTCTGCTTTAAAATAATATTTCATCTCTGATTGGTGAATATTTAATCAATACATAACAATCCACTGAAGTATAAATATGACTTATAATTTAAAATTATAAATTACATAATTAAAAGTTGTGTTTCATCTAAATATAACATTTATTATATAGAAGATAATATAATTGTATTGTGATAAAAATCTTCCTAAAGCAATAAATAATTATACAAATTTTCATCTTAAAATGTTAATTTCTTTTACACATTTCCCAAAAAATATTTTAGGAAATATTTTGAGACTAATCACATAATTCTAGTATTTTTAACCTACTAAATAAACAAATAGCTCAAACGTCTCATTTAATTTTATTATTTTCTTTTAAAAAATATTTAATCAGCGAACACTTTTAAATAACCTATCAATCAGCTAATATTTATTTTATAATTTTTTTTTTCAGAATAGAATAAAATGACTTTTTTATAATTTCACAAATATGAATATGTATTGTATTTATATTTTTAAATGCTGACACTGTAGAGTTACATTTAACTGTGTAATTATTAAAAAGAGAACAGTAGAGATTAAGAATTCTTATTTAATTATTCATTTAAATGATTATTTAAGCTAATCAAAATCTAGTGTCATTTCCATTCATTACTTACTTTTGTACATAAGGGAGAAGTGTAAAATCAATCATTTCTGTAAATGCATCATTTTAAAGCTAATATATCTATAACATTCTCCAAAAAAGAGATACAATATAACTTTGTATACTAAACATTTTCTTGGGAGACTAAATGCAAAAGTGAATATACGTGAATATTTATTATTGATATTTAAAACCAATTTTAGCAGTTGATTGAAGGGGGATAGAATTTTATTTGAATATATTACAGAGGAAACATGTCATCAAAGAGTCTTGGTAGCACCTTATGTGATTAGACATTATCATTTAGACCCTCCAAACATCTTTCATGTCCTCATAAATATTTACTTATAATTTTTTTGATGCAGTCTATTGTCTGCAGTCTGAACCAAGATGGTAGGTGGTGAGTTACACCTCAAGAGGGGGTGACAGATGGAGGTTGTGAAATTCCTTTTCTTATGCAGAAAACATTAACTATATTTTTACTCAGGTAATGGAGATCACAGGATAGAATTCTGCAAAATCAATGATATGTTCATTTCAAATACTGTCTTTAGACAGCCTAAGAGAAAACTATACATACACATGGACCTCACCATATGGAATACACAGAAATCAAATTGACTACATCTGTGGAAAGAGACGGTGGAAAAGCTTCATATCATCAGTCAAAACAAGGCCAGGGAAGCTTGTGGAACAGATCATCAATTACTCATATGCAAATTCAAACTGAAGCTGAAGAAAATGAAAACAAGTCCACGAGAACCAAAACATGACCTTGAATATATCCCACTTGAATTTAGAGATCATCTGAAGAACAGATTTGATACATTAAACACTGAAGACTGAAGACCAGAAGAGTTGTGGGATGACATCAAGAATATCATACACGAAGAAAGCAAAAAGTCATTAAGAAGACAAGAAAGAAGGAAAAGGTCAAAATGGGTATCAGAAGAGACACTGAAACTTGCTATCCAGCATAGAAATTCTAAATCAAATGGAAGAAATGAGGAGGTCCAAGAGCTGAACAAAAAATTTCAACAGTCAGATCGAGAAGACAAAGTCAAATAGTACAACAAAATGTGCAAAGATCTGGAGTGAGAAAAACAAAAGGGAAGAACATTCTCAGCATTTCTCAAGCTGGGGGAACTGAAGAAAAAAATTAAGCTTCAACTTTCACTATTGAAGGATTCTCTGGGCAAATTATTGAATGATGCAGAAATCATCAAAAGAAGATGGAAGGAATACACAGAGTCACTGTACCAAAAGGAAATGGTTGACGTTCAACTATTTCACGAGGTAGCACATGATCAAGAGCCAATAACACTAAAGGAAGAAGTCCAAGGTGCATTGAAAGAATTGGCAAAGAATAGGGCTCCAGGAATTGATGGAATAAAAATTGAAATCTTTCAAGACAGTGAGGAGGCACTGGAGGAAGATAACTATCTGGTCGATTGATTGGAAGAGATCTGTATTTGTGCACATTCCAAAGAGAGGCGACCCAACAGAATGCGGAAATCATCGGACAATCTCTTTGATGCCTGCACGAGTAAATTTTTACTAAAGGTAATACAGAAACGGCTGCAAGCATACATCAACAAAGAACTTCAGAGGTTCAAGCTGAATTCAGAAGAGGACATGGAAAAAGAGATATCATTGCTGATGTCTGATGGATCTTGGTTGAAACCAGAGAATACCAGAAAGATGTTTACCTGTGCTTTATTGACTCTGCAAAGGCTTTCGATTGTGTGGATCATGACAAGCTATGGACAACATTACGAAGTATGAGTATTTCGGACCACTTAATTGTGTTCATGAGGAATCTGTACATGGACCAAGAGGCCGGTGTTTGAACAGAACATGGGAACACTGAATGGTTTAAAATTAAGAAAGGTGTGTGTCAGGATTGTATTCTTTAACCATACTGAGCAGATAATCCGAGAAGCTGGGTTTTATGAAGAAAAATGTGGCATCAGGATTAGAGGAAGACTCATTAACAACCTGCGATATGCAGATGATACAACCTTGCTTCCTGAAAGTGAAGAGGACTCAAAACATTTACTTATGAAGATCAAAGAGCACAGCCTTCGGCATGGATTGCATCTCAATGTCAAGAAAACAAAAATCCTCACCACTGGACCATAAACTACATTCTTATCAACAGAGAAAAGATTGAAGTTGTCAAGGACTTCATTTATCTTGGATCAACTATCAACACACATGAAAGCAGCAGTCAAGAAAGCAAGCAATGTATTGCATTAGGCAAATCTGTTGCCCAAGACCTTTTTAAAGTGTTGAAGAACAAAGATTTCAGCTTGAGAACTAAGGTGCACCTGACCCAGGCCATGATGTTTTTAATGACCTCCTATGCATGTGAAAGCTGGACAGTGAATAAGGAAGACCATAGAAGAATTGATGTCTTTGAGTTATGGCGTTGGAGGAGAATATTGAATGTGTCGTGGGCTGCCAAAAGAACCAACAGATCTGTGTTGGAAGAAGTGCAGCCAGAGTGCTCCTTGGATGCCAGAATGGACAAACTTGGTCTCTCATACTTCGGACATATTGTCAGAAGGGACCAGACGCTTGAGAAGGATATCATGTTTGGTAAGGTGGGAGGTCAGAAAAAAAGAGTAAGGCCCTCAGACAGATGGATTGGCAAAGTGGCAGCATCAATGGACTCAAGCATGGCAACAATTGCGAGGTTGGCCCAGGACCAGGCAGTGTTTTGTTCTGTTGTACATTGGGTCACTATGAATCGGTGCCGACTCGATAGCACCTAACAACAATAACAATTGTGTGGAAATGTGGGATAAAACTTTGGACAGCAAGATCAATTTGGACCACAAAGTTGGTGGTTCAATTCATCAGCTGCTTATCAGGAATTTTATACAGTGTTGTTATGACTCAGAACCAACTAGATGGCACTTAATGACAATAATAACAGTGCACTATAGCACAAACAGTAGACCTCAGTTTCAATCACAATGTCAATGGTTCCAACCCACCAATTTCTCCTTGGAAACCCTATAAAGGGTTTCTATGAGGCAGAACCAACTGGAAGGCACTTAACAACTATAAAAATGTATACATTACAGAGTTTTTTTAAAACTGAGCAATCTCACAGGTGTTAGTTTCCTATATATACTATGCATATTATATGCATGTGCTATTTATGCAGGCAAAAAGTATATGAAACCTGCCAATTAAGATCATTTTTAATTTTGAATCTTCTTTGCACTGACAAAAAGATGAACTATAAAGGAAGAAATGGACCCCTTTGCTGACTGAAAATAGAGTAGAAAAGAAAACACACACAAAAAAACACCTTGCAGCTCCAAAACAGGAAATATGTTCCCCACTGCTGGCCAGTAATGAAGAAGATGTTATCTCCTAAAGACTTGAGATAAGTCCAAGAAAGGGATATAGGGATAGGAACAAAGGAAAAAGAAATTGAAATAAATAATTCATAATGCCTGCTTTCAAATGTATCAAGATACATGTACATTCCTGAGCACTAAATGGCAGGGAATTATTACAAGATTAAGTCAAAAGTTATTGCTACAGAATCATAGAAATCTGTACTAAACAAAATATCAAATATAAAGCAATTTCTTGACATATCCTCCATGTAGGCCTATACACTACTGAAGGCCCTGTTTTCATCACTTTAGTCCTTTTCCAAAGAATTCAGCACTATTCACACCAAGTCAAAACAGTAATTTTGTCATTCTCAAGGAATGCTAACAAAGTTCCTTTTAAAGGTTCTCAGAGGAATAAAAAAAAGTTCTTCAAAAATTGAAAAGATAAGATAAGGGCTGTAGAATTTATTGGGTAAGGTTTCCCAATTAAATTTTCATAAGGTAGCCCTAGCTGTCTTTTGAAGAATGACCAGGAACATTGTTGTGATGGAAAAAAAAAAAATTTAAATCCTTGAAAACAACTTTTCTGGTCATTTTTCTCACCAATGCAATTTTCTATTTTCTTAAATTCCATCATAATAATCCCCTATGACTTCTGGTGTGGTGCTATAAGATAAACACTGGACTGGTATCTACAAGGCCAGAAGTTTAAACCCACCAGTTGCCCCTTGGTAACCTATACAGATTCACTATGAGTCTGAGCTGACTGAAATCACGGCACTTAACAAAAACTAGTCCCTACGATCATCCTGTGTCCTTTGAGAAACTGTATTCAGATTATCCTTTTGGAATCCCAAATGACAGTTGCTATCATCTACTGAGCTTAACTCTGTGCCTT
>NW_006408609.1:10922475-10923232 GCF_000296735.1 Chrysochloris asiatica | reverse complement strand
AATCGTGTGCCTGTATGAACAGGAATCCTTGTAGCAATGCTTTGTAACTTACTGCCATATTTCAGAAATAATGAAATTCAATTTCAAAAAGGGTGAGGAATCTGTTGTAACAAAACTACTATTAACAGTAAAATTAAGCATTAACAACCTGCATTTGTGTACAAAATTATTAACATTACATCCCGTCATTTCTTCAAATTTATAAAAAAAAAAAATTTCCATTGAATCTCAAATGCTATGTTATTATAATAAAACACTTTATTATTTAGTGAAGAAAATAAATGGAATCCACATGTTCCAAAATAGTCAACCATTGTAAAGAAAAAGCTTGGCAGTCCAATTTGCAGTTTTGAACCACAATGTTCTGGTGAAATTAGAGCAGTGCTTCTTATGGAAAACCTGACTCATCCTTATTTGACAGCTTTTTCTTTTTTGTTTTCTTTTGAGAAGTTATAGGAAATGAGCTTGAAAAATCGAATACATTCCAAGAAAACATGCTTCCCTAAGAGTTTTATAGAAAATCCCTGAAATTCTATATCCTAGTTCACATAAGAAATAATAATTACAAACCATATTTGATTCAGTAGGTCTTCTGACAATCACGATTTAAAATTACATTTCATAAATCAAGGGTAATATTCTAAAGTGGAAAAATTGCATGGATGACACCTCAATGTACATACTGAAAACCTCCGTTCTGTCCTTTCAGAAATTGTCCATTAGTGCTTTGTTCTTCTTTCTTTTATATTTTCAGTGG
>NW_006408609.1:10909810-10922316 GCF_000296735.1 Chrysochloris asiatica | reverse complement strand
GGGAGAAAGATGAGGCTTTCTGCTCCCGTAAAGATTTACAGCCTCAGAAACCCTGTACAGGGTCGCTATGGGTCGGAACCGACTCCATGGCACATAACCACCACCAAGAAATAATAACAGTTTTTTTCATAGTGCTCAGGTGGGTCTGTGAGAACTAAAAATTCTCACTGCGTTTCAAACTCATTGTTTGAATTTGATAATAACAATTATAAATAAAAGTGGTAAGCAAAGTACAAATAAAGTAATAAAACCTCAATTTCTATTCTTAGGATGTAAATATATCTTCTTCTTGTTGTTAGGTGCCATGGAGTAGGGTCTGACTCATAGCAAGACATTGCACAGGGTTTCCGAAGCTGTAAATCTTTACAGGAGCAGGAAGCCTCATCTTTCTCCCCAGAAACAGCTGGTAGTTTCGAACTGCTGACCCCAAGGTTCACAGCCCGATTTGTAACCACTACGCTAGTATTTATTAACAAAGTAAGTACAAAATTGCTTAGGAAGTTTGTAGACATTTTAGGAATGAAGCTAGAAGTAAAAGTCACCAAAATTTTATTCTTCTTCAAGAATGGAAATCTATTGCAAAAGAACTCTTCACTGTATTAATTTCTTAGAGTCATGCATTGCTAAAAAGTAATTTTCAAGTTGTTATTAGGTGCCAATGTGCCAGTTTCAACTCATAGGGATTTTATTTCCAACAGAAGGAAACACTGCTAAGTCTTTCCACATCCTCACAATTGTTAAGTCTGAGATCATTGTTGCTGCCATGTGTCAATCCATCTCATTGGAGGTCTTCCTTTTTTTCACCGATCCTCCAATTTATGCAGGATGATGTCCTTCTCTAGAGAATGGCCATTCCTGAAAACATGTCAGAATTATGAGACATAATTCTCACCATCCTGGACTCTAAGGAGCATTCTGGCTGTACCTCTTTCAGCAAAGATCTGTTTGTTTTCTGGAACTAACATGGAAAGTTCATAATACTTTCAATATACTTCTCTAGCACCCCAACTGAAATGCACAGATTCTTCTGCACAAGACCTCTTTAAAATGTTGAAGAGCAAAGATGTTAGTTTGAGGACTCAAATGAGCCTGACACAAGCCATGATATTTTCAATAACCTCATATGCATGGGAAAGTTGGGAAACGAATAAGGAAGGCTGTAAAAGAATTGATGCATTTGAGTTATGGTGTTGGAGAAGAATTTTAAACATACCATTAACTGACAGAAGAACAAACAAATCTGTCTTGATAGAAGTGCAGCCAGAATGCTCCTTAGAAGCCAAGATGACCAGACTTCATCTCTCATATTTGAGACATACTGTCACGAGGAAACAGTCCCTGGAGAAGAACATCGTGCTTGGTACAATGGAAGGTCAGTGAAAAAGAGGAAGACACCCAACTAGATGGATTGGCACAGAGGCAGCAACAATTGCCTCAACCATAGCAGCAATTGTGAAAATGGTGCAGGGCCGGGCGGTGTTTCATTCTGTTATACATAAGGTTGTTATGGGGTTGGAACCAACACATCCAATAACAATAACAATAGACTGCACTGAAAACTGCATGAAAATTCACAGGGCATCAATATCTAAGCACCTCATAAAAATCCACATTGTCATAGAGTCTGTTCTGACTCATAGTAACCCTGTTTAGGGCTTCTAAGCTTATAAATCTTTACAAGGGCAAAAAGCATCATCTTTCTCCCTTGAAGAAGCTGGTTGGATAGAATTACCAACCCCGTGGTTAGCAGACCAGTGCTTATCTTACAGAGCCACCAGAATGCCTTATACACCTCAGACTCCTGATAAATGATGACAGAAATCATGCTTACCTAACAGCAACATTCTATATTTCACATAAATGATTTGTAGAATCAGTATTCATATATTTTATAGATTTTTTCAGAATATAAGAAAAAACTCCATATTAATATATATTAAGAAGTTCATCCATACACACCTTTGTAAAAATGTTAATTGTTGATTTTGCTCTCAATTAAAAATCAACACAAGAAAAATTTTAATTAATTCACTTTCTTGAATCCTAGGAGAAGCAGGAAAAGTTTGTTTAGCAAATGAATAAATTCTGCCCTACGTGTGCAGTGGTTTGCTTTGTTCTCATACTCAACATAATTTTTACAGAATATAATTTTCTAGTGAAAATTTTAAAATACAGTTCTGACATGAATACATTTTATCACTGGAAAACTGTCTTAAGGTAAATATAGAAGCTATATGGATAATAAATTACACTTTGATTTCCAGAATGCGATATTATTGTAAACTGACTCTTTATTTGGTTATGAGATAACATAGCAATTACACAAAAGTACCAGAGAATGTAAAGTAGCAGAACACAATACAGATTAATAAAATACGTAGAGAAACAACTATACTGTAAAGATAGAGCGAACCCAATTCCCTTTCTTACTAGTCCTGTCTGCAGAGTGCAACCACCCAGTTCACTGTTAATTCTCACTTGAAATCTATGAGGATCAATCATAGTATTCAACAGTCCTTACAATACAGGTTTACGTTAAGAACGAATAGATACTCTGCCACCCATGATCATAAATTAGTTACTTGAAAGTAACTCATTTAGAAGACATTAGGGCTTGTTTACACATATTCAAGTTCTCTTCTCCTCCCAGGCACAATAAGGATTTATTTTCCAATCTTTTAATTGACCCATGTGACTTGTTGGATGGTGAAAATAAGTGAAATATGACATGCAACACATCTGAACTTTAAGTTATTCACTGAGAGAGGTATTAGTGGTTCAGTGGTAGAGTTCTTGCCTTCCATGTGAGGCACTGGTCATATTCTCTACTAATGCTCCTTAGGCCCAGTTTACCATCTGTCTGTCATTGTTGGTTTATATGTTGCTATCATGCTGAATAGGTCTCAGCAAATCTTCCATACCAAGAAGGGCTAAGAGGTGATTTACTTTAGAAAATTTGTCAATGAAAACTTATGGATCACAATGGTGTGATCTGGAACCAGTCATGAGGATGACACAGGGCAGGGTAGAATTTCATTTGTTGTGCACAGGGTCACCATGAATCATGGACTGACTCACCAGCAGCTAACAATAAACCATTCCCAATGTCCCTTTCTCTGCAACATGTGTCAGGAGGGTGCCTCCATCAGCCTGGGCCCTGAGTAACTAAAACATGCAAAGACCTTTTACATGAATTGAAAGGAAACCTTTGTTGAGACAATCCAATGAAATGAGGGGACGATTTATGACTGCAGAACAACCTAGAATATTCTGACTGACAAAAACATAAGTTCCTAAAGTTCAAAATTGTAAGGGGTATACTCAAAGGACTAAAGTTGAATGTAAACATTCTCATGTCTATATTTTACCTTTTAGACAGAAACTATGGTGATCTCTTCATCTCAATTATTCTCACTTTTGAGTCTTATGATTGTAAGCACCAATGCCAGCATTCTAGGGGGTTTTGTTTTGTTTTGTTTTGTCATTATCCATTCATTGTCATAACAAGAAAGTTGAATTAAATGGTACATCAACTGCAACAATATTACTATATAGACAATATGGTAATACTGGCCAAACTTAATTATTGCCTTGAAGCACAACTACATTTACATTCATACATACAATATGACATTTTCATTCATATACTGTTATTTATGAATCTGACTAGAAAATAAAATCTGGGAATTTTAGTGTAATATGGACTAAAGTCCATGTTCAAAAAGCAAACAAATGGGGGTCAAAGGACCACATGCAATATATGAAGTTAAGTCAAAAAACCTTGCTAGGGAATCAAAAACATATGTATTAAACAAAGTATTTCTTCTTGACATATCCTCCATCTAGGTCTACACAGTTCTGAGGATAGGGTTCAGGATACAGTTCAGACATGAATACATTTTATCACTGGAAAACTGTCTTAAGGTAAATATAGAAGATATATGGATAATAAATTATACTTTATTATAAATAACTTGCTAACCCTTCTCCAAAGAAGTCTGTGCTTTCGATTTACACCAAATCAAAATGGCAGCTTTAGCATTCTCAAAGGATTCAAATTGTGTTCATTTAAATGTTCTTTAAGTTTTGGAAATTAGAAGAATCTGAAGGGAAAGATCAGATCTGCAGGGTGGATAAACTAATGTTTCCTCACAAAGTTATCCTAGGACAGCCTTTGCCTCCTGGGAAAATATTCTCGGCACAAAGTTTCTGGTCTTTTGCTTACCAATGCAGTTTTCAATTTTCACATTTATGTACTTGGAATTCACCCCCTGTCCCCCTAAAAAGGGCCCCGTTAGATTTCAGAACTGACCTCTATACATTGAATTTAATTAGCCAGCATATGTCCTTGTTAGTCATTGCTTTAATTGGATTTTTTTCTAAAGCATCCTGGTGGTGGTTATGTGCCATGGAGTCAGTTCCGATTCATAGCGACCCTGTACAGGGTTTCCAAGGCTGTAAATCTGTATGGGAACAGGAAGCCTCATCTTTCTCCCATGGAATAGCTGGTAGTTTCGAACTGCTAACTCTCAAGTTAGCAGCCCAATTTATAACCACTATGCTACCAGGGCACCTTTAAAGCACCCTAATGAGACTAAAAGGGAGTCCTGGCATGGTACTGTAGGATAAGCACTGGACCACAAGGTCAGTTTGAACTGCAAGGTTTATAATTCAAACTCACCAGTTGCTTCTTGGAAACCCTATCCAGGGCTGCTATGAGTCAGAAGCGACAATGAGTTTAACAACAACAATGAGTTTAAGTAGTCACAGTGTGGTGTTGGACTGCTAACTACAAGGTTGGTGGTTCAAACTCACCAGCCTCTTCTTGGAAACCCTATATAGGAATGCTATGAGTCAGAATGGACTCTATGGCATATAACAAAAACAACAACAATGAGAATAATATGGAGTCCTGGTGTGGCTCTGTAGGATAAGCACTGAAATGCTAACCACCAGGTTAGCAATTCAAACCCAATGGACCCTCTTCAGAAACTTCACATAGCACCTCTATGAGTCAGACCATTTGACAGTACTTAAAAACAAGGACAACAATGAGAATAAGACAAGTGTGTCACTATGAGTCGGTACCAACTCGATGGCACCTAACAACAACAACAACAACATATTACTGAGGAAACCTGTCTGCAGCCACCCACAGATCACAGAGACAAATTTAAAGATGTTTGGTTTAGAATAAACCCATGCATACATGAACTCAAACTTTACATCTTGAGTTACTCTCATATATTGCAGTGTTTTGTAAACTGTGACATATCATATAAAAAAGAAAAGCTGGGGAAATAAATCAGTGGTTGATAAATCTGTGCAAACATTGTAAATTATATCTGGTGTCTTAATGATTGAAATGAACCAAACAACCTACCATTTATTTCAAATACTGTATCATTGGCAATATATGTGGAACACTATATGTGGCACTATTAAAAACTAATACATTGACAGTTATAAAAACATGACTAAGATTAAGATTTTACCTGTGTTTCAAAATTTTTAATATGAAATAAAAACATTAGAAGGAAAATCTAGTCTGGTTTTCAGATTGAAATTCATAAGAATAACTATGGCTTACATTGTGTAAAGATGTAAGTCTGATCTCTTTAAAGTTTTTGGTACCTTAGAGTCAACCAATCAGAGAAATACAAATGCCTACTGGGGATACTTCACAACTATACAGTCAGTTTGTTATACTGTGGTGACGTGAATGTTGCTGTAATGCTGGAAACTATGACACTGGTATTTTAAATACCTGCAGGGTTAGTCATGATGGACAGGTTTCAGTGGAGTTACAGACTAGGACAGACTAGGAATAAGGAGAGGCGGACTACTTTTGAGTTGTTAGCCACTGAAAACATTATGAACAGCAGCAGAATATTGTCTAATGTAGTGCCTCAGGTTGAAAGGCACTCAAAATAAATAAATAAATAAAAAGAGAAAGAGCTGCCTCTTCAAAGCAGAGTTGACTTTGATGATATGGATGTAGTAAGTTTTGTGAAACTTCATTTGCTGATGGAGCACAATCAAAATAAGAAGACATATCTATAAACATTATTAGTAATCACAATGTGAAATGTATGAAGTATGAATCTAAAAATATTGGAAGCTGTCAAATATGAAATGGAAATGAATAAAGATTGATATTCTAAGCATTCGTGAGCTGCAAAGGACAGACATTGGCTATTTTAAATAAGACAATCATATGGTTTACTATGCCTGGAATGAAAAATAGAAAAGGAGTGAAGTCTCAGTAATTGTCAAAGAAGATTTCAAGATCTGTCTTGAAATACAGTGCTGTCTATGATAGAATAATGCCCATATGCTTACAAAGAAGACCATTTAATATTACTACTGTTCAAATTTATGCACCAATAACTAATTTGAATTATGATGGAAATGAAGACTTACTTGTGTGAATCACAACTATCTATGTACAACATTGAGAAGAATACATATTCCAGAACACTTAATAGTGCTCAAGAAGCAGTTGTTTGAATAAAACAAGGGGATACTGAATGATTTAAAATCAGGAAAGGTATGCATCAGGGTTTATTCATTCAACATACTTATTCAGTCTGTATGCTGAATAAATAATTCAAGAAGCTTGATCATAAGAAGAATGTGGTATAAGGATTGTAGGAAGACTCATTAACAACCTGTAATGTGCATATGATACAACGTTGCTTGCTGGAAGCAAAGAGGTTTGACATATGTACTAATGAAGATCAAAGTCCATAGCTTTCAGTACAGATTGCATTGAAGGCATTTGGGAAAAGCAAGGTTCAAGGAATTTATGGGATACAAATTAAAGTGTTTCAACAAACTGATACAGCACTGGAAGTGCTCACTCCTCTATGACAAAAAATATGGATGAAAGCTACCTGATCAACCCATTGGAAAAGATCCTTATTTGTATCCATTTCAAACAAAGGTGTCCCAAATGAAGCTAGATTTTATCAAACCATATAATTAATATCAAACACAAGTAAATTTTTGCTGAAGATAATTTAAAAATAGTTATAGCAATACATCATCAAGGAGTGGCCAAAAATTCTTACTGGATTCAGAAGAAAATGTGGAACTACAGATATCATTGCTGATGTCAGATGGATCTTGGATTAAAGCAGACAATACTAGAAAGATGTTCACTTATGCTTTTTTGATTACGCACAGGCATTTGATTGTGAGGATAATAACAAACTAAGGATAACATTTGAAGAATGGGTATTCCACAACACTTAACTGTGTTCATGAGGAACCTGTACATAGACCAAAAGGCAGTTGCAAATGAACAATGAGGGACCTAATGGTTTAAAATTAGGAGACTTGTGTGCCGGGGTTGTAACCTTTCATTAGATTTATTTAATCTGTAATGCTGAGCAAATAATCTGAGAAACTAGATTATATAAAGAAGAACATGGCATTAGGATTGGAGAAAGACATTAACAGTCTGTGATAGGCCAATAACACAACCTTGCTTCTGGAATCAAACAGGACTTTTTCATACTTATATGAACATCAAAGACCACCTTCAGATTGCAATGTAAAGAAAACGAAAATCCTCACAACTGAACTAATAAATAATATTATGATGAACGGATAAAAGATTGAAACTCTGAAAGACTTCATTTTGCTTGGATCCATAATCAATTCAACATACTGCATTAGGAAAATCTGCAGCAAAGAGTCACTTTGAGGACTAAAGTAAGCTTGATCCAAGCCATATTTTCAATCACTGCATATACATGTGAAATTTGCACAACAAATAAGGAAGAACAGAGAAGAATCAATGCATTTGAATTATGATATTGATGAAGAATATTTAAAGAGACTGTCAGAAGAACAAACAAATCTGCTTGGAAGAAGTACAGCCAGAATGCTCCTAGCAGTAATATTGGTGAGGCTTTGTATCTGACATCTGGACATGATATCAGAAAGGACCAGTCATTGCAGAATAACATCATGCTTGGTAAATTGGAGGGTCAATTAAAAAAGGGAGCACCATCAACAAAATGGTTTGACACAATGGCAGCAGTAATGGGTTGAAATATAATAATTGGGAGGATGGTGCAGATGTTTCATTCAGTTGTGCATAGGGTCACTATGAGTCTGAATTTACAGAGCACAGTTAAATATATATGGATGGGTTTACAATAGTTAACACTCATTAGGTAGGCATTCTCTAAGTACTTGCATTAATTTATTTAGTCCTCAAAATAACACCATGATGCAACTGTTTACTTGCTCCTTTTTGCAAATCAGGAAATGTAAGTGCACAAAAAAAAGAGCTGGAAAGCAAAGATTCAAATCCTGTGCTGCCAATGGTGGCAGAGAGGCATGTTTGTGTGTTCGTTTTACATCATCAGCATATTTTGTGCATGTTGGCTATGAGCTAGATGCTTACAGATTGAACATGTTCACAGCCGTATGCAAAATTTTCAACTGATTACTGAGTTGAGCTGCTAACTAAAGTCAGCTGTTCAAATCTACCTGGTGAACCATGAGAGAAAGATAAGGCTTTTTGCTTCCATAAAGATTTACAACCTCAAAAACTACACAGGATCTTTATGAGTCAGAGCCAATCCCAAAGCACATAACTACCACCATTGTTATTTTATTTTTCTTTTATCTACATGCATTTAATATTTACACATTCTGAACCTATCATGCATTAAGAAAACAGAATCAATGCAGTTATAAAGCACTTTGCTTGAGTCATGAGTTGAGTTGTAGAATTATCTGTGTTTTAGACATCTCCCTCACATTCAAATACATACAAAAGATGCCTAATCTGGATGAAACTGCAATTGTCACAAATTTTAGTAATATGTTTCAAGGGAGATAAACCCCAGCTCCTGCAAATTGGTTATAAACAAGAACAACAATAACTTGATTTTTATTATCACAAACCTTGGGAAATAAACATTTCATTAAGATGATACCCAAAGTAATATTTGACTAGTTTACCAAAGCATCGAACTGTATCAGGTACAGAGTTTGACATTATTTAAAAACATAGTCAATTATGTATCATTTGAAGCCCATTATTTATATTTTTGAACTATTAGAAAATAAAAAAGGAATCTTATGGCAGAATTTTGTATTTATAGTTTCTATGTACAATTTTACTTTTTAAAGGTTTACAAGGTATCCATGATGGTAAATTGTTACTGTTAAGTGCTGGTGAGTCGATTCGGACTCATAGCTACCCTGTATAGGGTTTCCGAGGAGCTGTGTTGAGCTTGAACAGTCAACTTTGTGGTTCAAACCAACTTTGCATTAACTTGCAGCACCACTAGGAGTAGACAAATTAATGCCATATATTTAAACTTCACTACAGATTTTAAAGGAAATAAATAGTTCTGAAGTTTAGTTTTCTATATTGTATCCCAAAATGATAAAAGGAAAACAAAGCAAAAAGAAATAATTTATCAATTCTGATTTTTATAATTCTTAAAAATGAGTTAAGAACAGTATTTCAAGTTTCTTGAGTGGTAATCCTACTGAAATTGTTGTCATAGAGTAGACTCTGACTCCTGACAATCTGGTGATAAAATTAGTGATTCTACTTACCAGTTGAACAGATTGTTTGGAGTTTCATTTGCAGAATAATCCCAATAAAACTCCTCAAGATCTGAAAATGAGAGTTATTGAGCAGTGTCAATAAAACATTCTTTGTGTATCATTTATGTTAATCCCATTTGATCTTTGATTCATACCTGTTATCCACATCCATACTATAGATTCTTATTTAATATGAGCACTGTCTAAACTCTAACAGTAGTACATCCTTTTATTTATTCACATACCTCCTGTAGTGCTAGGATTTACCCTCCAGCCTGCCTGCCCTCAACCTCAACCCTGACCTACAGGAACCACACTGTGCAGATAAAAGAAATAATTCTTTCTCAACTCTGACTAGATATTTCCCTTAAACAAAGCCAAGAGACCATACCACATTCTTCTTTTTTAATGGTATTTTACAAACTTTATGTAGAAGGAAATATTATATTATAATATTCAGGATGATGAAAAGAAACCTATGTTCTAAAATTTTAGATCTACTAGCAAGCTAATTTGAGGGTAAGAAGTTAATGGGAAAAAATCTATAATCACTTAATTCCATTTCTCTACAAACTTTGTAAGCCCCTCATATGTATATAGGTTTAATAATATATCACCTATGAAAAAGCATTTATAACAAAGTAGCAATTACAAGATTATTTTCAATACAGTACTGCAATAGTCAATTACTTTTATGTTGCAGAATCTGCATCAATCTGAAAATCCTTATTTTTAAAAGATGAGGAAATGTTGACTCAATGAGGCTTCTTAAGATCTTTATGTTTTGTGTTAGAGCTCTGTTCAGATTTTAAGTTTGAAGGCTAGCACATCGTCTTTTAACATGATTATTTAAAAATATATTTCTTAAGGCTCTGATTTATGTTAGGGACTGTATTACAGAATGAGTAATGAACATAAAATTTAAAGTGAAACTTAATCCTAGTGGCAATCATTACTTTATTGAACATACTTTTCCACTCATATAAATTACATAGAGTGAAAATATAAACTAGATTCCTTAAAACAGTTCTGTTATGAGTTTCCAGGGACTATTTTTCTTTAACCTTTAAATTTATTTGCTTTACAGAGTTTACCTAAATACCTGTATATCTTTGAATTGTAGATACACATATTCTGCAAAGATATATCTTTCATATGGAGAGGAATATAATTTTTTCTACTGAGTGACTTAAAGTGAATTTTTATTTGTTTACTGATCTGAATCTATGTTAACCTGTAGGCTCAGTGTGAAACTTAAAAACATTCTGCAGAGATTAAAAAATCCACATGTGTAAATAACTAAATAGATTCCACATGGAAGAGCAAATCCAAGACCTTGACATTTTTCCTGCAAATCATTTCTTAAGCACTGTTTCATATTTAGTATTGAGTTCAGTGCTTTGCTTATGGTACACATTTGCAAAACACCGTGGTATAGTTTTAAGAAAAGACTACTTTATAGTAACCTTTCTTACTCCTTTTCATACTTCCCACCAATACGACGTAAGTAATTACATTTCTTCGTAGATGCCTTATTTCTATGACTTTGGTAATATTAATTATTTTAGAATGGCATACATATGAGGCAATTAGGATGTTTTCTGCATCTTAAAACTCTCATTTAAAATCCGAAAAACAAAGACATCAAGATAATGTAATAAACATATGACAAAATCCTGCCTAAAATTAGTTTTGTCTAAAGACATAACAACAAAAAGATATGTGGATTGTCTATATGCATAAAGTGATTATTAATTATCAGTTAGATTTCCCTGTGACAGCCCAAAGGTAGGAAATGTGTATTCTCTCAATTCCTTTAAGAATATTTCTGTTTTGTTGTTGTTGTTGAATTAGTTCTGATTCATAGCGACCCTGGATACAGTTTCTGAGGAACAGCTGTTGGGTTTGAACTGCTGAACTTGTGGTTCACAGTCCAGTGCTTATCCTATAGTGCCACATTGCACACATGATTTTCATATTTCCCCTAAGTTCCCTTAAAATAACATTCAGATACTGAATTAGTCAATTATTTCAACACAAAGAATCACCTTGTAGAATGTCTCTTTCAGAGGAAACCTGAGAAGAAGCATTCCTTTCGTTTTAAAGAAGAGAAGACCAAGACCTTTAGTCAGTGATTGATGGAACAGAATCTGAGTGGTTTTGCTGTTTGCTATCAAATCATTTCCAACTCACTTTTCTGTTGTGTGCCTTTAAGCCAATTCTGAATTATAGTGAGCTATAGACAAGGTCGGCGACTCAAGCTTACCAGCTGCTCCACAGAAACCCTATACAGGGTCTCTATGAGTTAGAACTGACTCAACAACACTTCACAACAACAACAACAGCAGTAGACAAAGTGTTGTGCTGGTGGGCCACAAGGTCAGGTTGAAGCACATAGTCGATGGTTCAAACCCACCAGTGGCTCCTCAGAAACCCTACACAGGAATACTTTGATTCAGAATCAACTCAACAGCACTTAATAAAACCAACAGGACACAGTGGAGTCTTGGTGTGGGGCTGTAGGATAAGCACTGTATTGAAAACCACAAGATCTGCTGTTCAAATGGAGCAGCAGCTCCCCAGGGTCACCACAAGTCAGAGCTGACTCAATGACACTTAGCATCATCAAAAGCAGAGTACAACTTCCCCTTATCAGACTACAATTTTATGGGAGCACATCACCAGGTGTTTTCTCACACAGAGCAGCTGGGCACATGTGATTTGGGCAATGACCCATAATTAAGATTCCATGCCTTTCCCACTACATCATAACTAAGCAGTGTTCTTTTATTCTCATATATTTAGTACATATAAAATATCTTATGGCAGATATAAAAAATAAAAATATGTATATATTCAACCTGTACGCTGAGCAAATAGTCTGAGAAGCTTGGTTCTATGAAGAAAAATGTGGCATCAGGATTGGA
>NW_006408609.1:10887338-10908532 GCF_000296735.1 Chrysochloris asiatica | reverse complement strand
ATATATATATATATCTTCAAAAAATTCATGGAAAATACCCATACCCATTATCTTTTCATTCCATTTTTCCATGACTTTTGAAGTCCCTTCATATATGTTGAGGACACTAGTGGATTTGTGGTAGAATTCTCACTTTCCATATGGGACAGCCAAGTTTGATTTCTAGCCATATATGGTAGCTCACACAGCCAGCACTGGTCTGTCAGTGGAGGTTCATGTGCTACTATACTGTTGAACACGTGTCAGCAAAGTTTTCAGAAAAAGACACACTAGGAAGAAAGACACAGAGGACTACTTCCAAAAATCAGCCAGAGAAACCCTATAGATCACAATGATCTCATATTTAACCAAGCCTAGGAACAGTACAGGGCCTAGCAACATTTCATTCATTTATACATGAGCTACTCATGAATTGGAACTAACTTGTTGGTGCTTAATAAGATCACAGAGTCCTGGTGTGGCACCGTGGGTTAATGTGCTGGACTGCAAAGCTGTCTAAATCACAAGGTCGGCAGTTCAAACTCACCAGTCACTCCTTGGAAACCTATAGGTTCACTATGGGTCGGAACCAACTCTATGGCACTTAACAACACAGTAAGATCACAAACCCACACACATACAAGGGAGTTACAAAAAGTTTGTGGGAAAATAGAGTTAAAAGATAATATAATTTTAGGGTGGCTTATCTTCATATTCTATACCCATGTTCTAACACTCAGAACTACAAAACATGATATTTTTAATGTTTTTCTTCCTTCTCTAACTGCTGCATGTCTGTCATGTGTCCCACTTCTGGTTATTCAGAGTCCCTTCCCTGTCCATTCAGATGCTGCTCAAGCTCCACAGGAGCTTAAAGGAAACTTTTTTCATAGTCTAGTAGAAAGTTCTTGAATACTTTAACCCTCTTTTCCCAATATTCTCTCAGGGAAAATCTAACATTTTATAGGGTACAAATCTAACATTTTATAAGGTGCTGTAGGATAAGCACTAGACCACAAGGTTGGCTTGAATTGCAAGGTCAACAGTTCAAATTTACCGGCCACTCTGAGGAAACCTTATATGGGAGCTCTATGAATCAGAACAGACTTGATGACACTTAACAATAACAATAACTAATGATTTCCTATTGCCTAGCTTCTCAAAAATAATGTGATTTTAGGATCAGAGGAAGACTTATTAACAACCTCTGATAAGCAGATATTAGCACAACCTTGCTTGCTGGAAGCAAATAAGTCTTCAAGCACTTAGTGATGAAGATCAAAGACTGGATTACAAAACAAAAATTTAAAGAAAACAAAAATCCTCAAAATCAGACTATTAAGCAACATCATGAAAAATGGAGAAAAGTTTGAAGTTGTCAAAAATTTCATTTTACTTGGATCCACATTCAATGCTTGGAGAAGCAGCCATCAGAACATCAAATGACACAGTGCATTAGGCAAATCTGATGCAAAGACTTCTTTAACATGATAAAAAGTAAAGATGTCACTTTGAGGATAAAGGTGCTTCTGACCAAACCATGGTATTTTTAATCGCTTCATATGCCCGTGAAAGCTGGACAACAACGAATAAGGACAATAGACAGACAATCCATGAATTTGAATTATGGTGTTAGCAAAAAAATTATTAAATGTACCACGGATAGTCAGAAGGAACAACTTTGTTTTGGAAAAAGAACAGCCAATTTCTCCTTAGAAGCAAGGATAGCAAAGCCTTCATCTCATGTACTTTGGACATATTATCAAGAGGGACCAGTCCCTGATGAAAGACATCATGCTTGGTAAAGTAGATTGTCAGTGAAAAAAGGAAGATGCACAAAAAGATGGATTGACGTAGTGACTGAATCCATGGGCTCAAACATAACACTAATTGTGAGAATGATGCAGGAATAGGCAATGTTTCATTTTGTTGTACGTGGGGTTGCTGATTAAGAACTGACTTGATGGTAACTAACAACAATTTCTTACTATACAGGCCTTCTCTTTATAACCCAAGTTATTTGATTGTTGTTGTTGTTAAGCACTGTGGAGTCGCTTCCGACTCATAGTGACCCTGCACAGGGTTTCCTAGGCTGTAAATCTTTACGGGAGTAGAATGCCTCATCTTTCTCCTGTGCAACTGCTGGTAGTTTCCAACCGCCGACCTTGAGGTTAGCAGCCTGATTCATAACCAATACGCTACACAGATTGTTGACCACTAAATGATGACATTTTAGAATTAATAAAAATCCTAAATTGATAAATGATAAATAATTGATAGATATTGAGCCATACGACAAAAAAAAAAAAAAAAAGTAATGTTCTCCATGATTACTAAATCTTACTTTTAAGTAAAGTCCTCAAAAATAACATACCTATTATATAAAGTGTCTAATATGAAAAGAACAAAGTGTCAACACAGGACAAATCTATCAGGTCAACCATTGACAGACACAAGACATTTCATGGACTTTGACTATGGTTAAACTTGAGAAAACAGTACTAAGTTAAACTTTGGACTTCAGAATTTAGGGAAAAGTAAAAGCAACCAAAATAAATTGCATATTCAGCTTAAATACAATCAGTGCTACTTCTGAATACAGCTAAAAGTTCTGTTAGCTCTGGTTCTTATTACTAAAACCAAACATAGACAAATAATGTGAATAGTATATTGCTTACAGTCTTCTACAAATAATGAATTTTATAAAACATATGTAATGTTACTCATGTAGTTGAGGTATCACTGTACTTTCAGAGTTATCAGGAGGGTACAGGTGGAAATGATTTGGTGTGGAAGCTAAGATTGTTGATATTTCATCACATTTATCTATAAAGATAAACTCACATGCTGGTACATATAAGGAATCTCAGACCATAAAGTACACCCAAGCAAATATCATTCAAAATCCTACCACATGTCAGTTATGGAAATAAAAATTCCTACTTTTCACACCATTTGACAATTCTATATTAATGACATTTTAGTTTCTATTTTAATGTTTAAATGCATTGCTGTGGTTAACTAAATTTTGGTGGTCTCTGAATTAATAAAGAGACCAACTTCATTCACATAAAAGGTAAGGCAGTTTGGTTAATAGAACAATATGTGATTGGTTAAAGAAGATGATTAAATAAGAATACATTATAGATGGAGTTCTGTTGTGGCACTGCAGTATAAATGCACTGAACATCGATAGTCTGTTTGACCACAAGGTCCGCAGTTCCAGCTCTCCAGCCATTCCTTGGAAACCCTACACAGGGTAGCTTTGAGTAGGAACTGACTGGATAGCACTTAAAAACAAGAAAAACAACATTCTAAAAACTGGTATTGGTAACAAAAAGATTAAACTTTATAAACGACTCCCAAATTAAACCCAGTATCATTGGGTCATTTTCTACCTGTAGTGATCCTCTGATCCTCTATACGGTATCTGGTACTGTAAATCTTTATGGGAACAGACAACTTCATTTCTCTCCCTCAGAGTGACTTTTAAATACTTGTTGTTGTTAAGTGCCTTCGAGTCAGTTCAGACTCATAGCGACCCCTGTAAGGTTTCTGAGGAGTGACTGGTGAACCTGAACTGCCGAACTAGGGGTCCAAATAGACATAACTCAGATGCATCAATTATCCTATGATCTTCCTTGTTCACTGTCTATATTTTGCATTCATATGATATTGAAAATACCATGACTTGGGTCAAGCCCACCTTAGTCCTCAAGATGACATCTTTGTTCTTCAATACTTTAAAAAGGTCTTGTGCAGCAGATTTGCCTAATGCAATACGTCGTTTGATTTCTGGGCTGCTGCTTCCATGAGTGCTGATAGTTGATCCAAGAAAAATTTCTAATTGTAGATTAATTCAAAATCTTATATATAAGAGATAATTTTAAATGACTTTCCTCAAAAACATCACTTAATTTACTTCATACACTTGCCTTTGAAATTGAAGAGAGAGAATCTTACATAGTGCAATGTAAATTGTTTTTTCAAAATAAGATTAAAAAAATACTTAACATAACTGTTCAAATAAATAATTTCATTTCATTCTTTTAACAGCCCAAGAACATAGTCATTTTTGTTAACTCCAGATCCAACACTCTTTCTACCGCATTTCAAAGCATTGCTTTAAGAGACTTTTAATAAAATGACACAAGTACAGAAAGAACTATCTTGTATTCAAGTTTTAGTAGCTTTTATTGATCAACAGAAATATTTCGTTATATAACTTAAAGTGTTGTTTTTACTAAGTGCTCTGGCAATGGTTTCAACTCATAGTGACCTTGTATAGGGTTTCCAAGGAGCTGCTGGTGGGTTCGAACCACCAAGCTTGCGGTTAGCAGTCCTGTATTTATCCTACAATGTCACACCATATAGTATTTATAAAGCGTATTTTGTCTACCACTTACTAAACCTGGTTATATAAAGTCATCAGATCTATCATTTTTCTGAAGACTTTATATAGCCACATTTATTAAGTGATGAGAAAGACACCAAAACCATACTACTGTTACTGAGTCTATTTTGCCTTTTAACAATCCTGTAGAAGATAACTGAACTGTCTTAAAGAATTTTCAGGAGTCCTGGTATGGTGCTGTTGGTTAATGCACCGGACTGCAAAGTCGGTTAGAACGCAAGGTCAGTGGCTCAAGCTTTTTGCTCACTCCTTGGAAACTCTACACAGGGTCGCTATTGGTTGGAACTGACTCGATGACACTTAACAACAATAGCAACATAGGATTTCCAAGGCTGTCCTGGTGTTAATGTGCCAGATTACAAAGCCGTTTGAACGGCAAGGTCAGCAGTTCAAGTTCACCAGCTGTTCCTCGGAAACCCTATACAGGGTCGCTATGGGTCGGAATCGACTCGACGGCACTTAACAACAACAACAATCTGGTATTGCACTGTAGGATGACTGTTAACTACAAGATTGGCAGTTCAAACCCATCAGCTGCTTCTCAGAAACTCTATACAATGGTCACTATGAGTTGGAACCCACTGGACACTTAACAAAAATAACAAGAAGCTTTATTGAAACCAGCTGCCACATCTTTTCACATGGAGCAGCCAGTGGGTCCAGCTGGTAGGTTCAGAAACACTGACCTTTGCATTAGTAAATAGTGATTTAACCAGTGCACTACCAAGGTTCCATAGGAAGGAGAGATAAGGAGGCTGTAAAATGAGTTCTTTATTGTTGTTTTTACTTAGGGTGCTCTGTTTCAAGAGAAATTCTATGTAATTAAAAAGCAATCAGGCACTTAAAAGGCAAGCTGATCTTAGTTCTGTATTTACATAAGGCAGACAAAGATTGCATTTTCCATTTTGTGGTCTGGACACCTGGTGCACAAGCTGCAGTAACAGGGTCAGCATAATTGAAACCATCCTTCATGTGTCTGTCACGTAAACAAGAATTTGAATCTTGAAAATGTTATATAGCACAAAGAATAGGTTTTTATAGCATTATTATGAGTATTAACATTTCTATCCTTAAGATGTTTGTTCTGCGACCATTTCTATAACTTAAACAATCACTTATTAAAGAGGACTTTGCATTGACAGGATCCAATGATGTCATGTACAAGCCATAGGGGTATAGTTCATGCAGCTATTCTTTATCTGTATTAGTGGAAACATGCTATAGACCTAACAAGAAAGAAACCCACAACAGCTGCTATGCTCCAGCTCCCATCATCTCTTAACCTGCCATGCTCTTCCTCATTCCTACCAATTTAAAGATATACCTACATTTTAAGTCAGATGTAGTTAAGACTTTGCACTATGGTTAAGTCTGTTTCACATACACATTTTACATTATTTGAGACTACACAACCCCACCACCTATCATTTTGTTATACTACGATGGCTTGCTAAAATGTTACGATGCTGGAAAATATGTCATTAGTATTTCAAATATCAGTAAGGCCACTCATGTTGAGCAGTTTCAGTGGAGCGTCCACACAAAATAGATTACAAAAAAAGGTCTGTCTGGTGCTCTATTTTGAAAATAAGTCAGTGGAAACCCTGTGGATCATAATGGAATGCTATCAAATATAATGCTGTAAAATGAATCCCATAGGTTCAAAGGCACTCAAAATACACAGTTGTTGCTACAATGAACTCTAGCATATCAACAATAGTGAAGTTGGTGAAGGATAAGGCAACATTTCATTCTATTTTATATGGGATCACAATGAGTTGGAGCTGACTCAAAAGGAACTTACAAAAACAAGGAACTACATATTCACAAGCACTCATATTCTGTCAGGAAGAGTAAATAATTTTACTTAAACTATTATGTGTCAGATGTCTCATAACTATTGATTTTTCCAATTTACTTGAAAGTGGCAGTAAAATGCCAAGGTTTTATATCAGTCATCTGTTCATTAAATAATTATGAATGATAAAGTCAATATTCCTTCTGAGAGCAATATTACATCCTTACTGAGCACTGTGTACAGCTGGATTACACTTATCCAAGTGCTGGTATTTCCACCATTTCTGTTGGGGCTTCCTTTTTGCCAATGAACAAATTTCACTAATAACTGTTATTTCCTGTCATTGAGTTAATCTCTTCCTTATACTTATTAAGCTGGAGACAGTTGCCTTAGATATGTAATACCAAAAACTAGTTCTGTTTTGCTTCAGTAATGTGGGAGAATCAAAACTCATTTGTAAATTTCCCATGGAAAATAAGCTTGTTTCATTTTTGAATGATGGTTATTGTCTTTGAAAAACAACAAAGGAAAAGTTACAAAAGAATAGCTAAAATGCTTAATCTTTTCTATGCACTTCAAGAAACTTTGGAAAGAAATAAAAGATGCTAAAACCACAGTTCAATAGTCTCAGAGGACACCACGGTCAATTGGCCTAACAAAATTCACAAAGATAATGCTCTACATCCTAATTTTATGAGTAGCTAACTGGAATCTTAGAAGCTCATGAGCAGTTATCTAAGGTACAACTATTGGTCTTTCCATGTGTGGAAGAAAGAAGAGTAATGAAAACTGAAGATTCTTGGAATCAATTAGTTCACTGGACCAATGGAACCTGTGAACATCAGGTACCATGACTCTGTGACCACAAGAACTAGACGGTGCTTGGCTGACATTATCAACCGCTCTGAGAGGGATCACATTTGAAGGTCATGGAAAGAAAGGGAGAAAATATGGAGCAAAACTCAAAAAAAAAAAAAAAGAGAGAAAGAAAGAAAGAATGGGCTTACTGGTCAGAAAGAGACTGGAGGAACCCAAAACTATGGCCTTCAGCCATCCTTCAGAACTGGAACAGAACTCACCCTCATAGTCCAATTTTCAGCTAAACAGTAGTTAGGTATATAGGGAAGACAACAACACTAATAAGGTATGCTCACCATAGAATGGTCAACCATTCAAGATTAAGAGGAAAACATTTGCCTAAGGAAAAAGTTAAGAAGGGATAGGAAGGATGGTGGAATGAAAATAAAATACACAAGCAGCAATTGAGATCACTGTTATTATGTGGCGGGAATTGCAATCCATGAAATGAAACAAAGTGTATGATTGTTAAATGTAAAACTGATGATCTTCTCTGTAAAGTTTCACTAATTCACAATAGGAAATTCCAAAAATCAAAACAAAATAGTGAACAGATCTAACACCATCAAAAAAGAACCAGAAGATACATCCTAGATGTTACAGTTGTAAAGAGAAAGAAAAACCACAAAACAACAAACAAAATGCACTCTTACAAACACAATCACCCTAATTACTTACATTGTTGTTGTTGCTGTTCTTAAGTGTCATTGAGTCAGTTCCGATCCATAGCGACCCTGTATAGGGTTTCCGAGGAGTGGCTAGTGAGCTTGAACCGCCGACCTTGCAGTTCAAATAGCTTTGCAGTGTGCATACACCCTAATTAATATTTTCTCTAATGACTCATTGCAAAAATATGGCCTATGGAACCACCCAATCCTCCCACAGCACTCTCTCTACTTCTCTATTGGGTTCAATGACCAATTGCAACGGTCACAGAGAACTCAAACACCACACTCAGAGTTATGGGGTTTATTGTTGTTGTTGTTAAGTGCCGTCGAGTCGGTTCCGACCCATAGAGACCCTGTACAAGGTTTCCAAGGGTATAAATCCTTACGGGAGTAGAAAGCCTCATCTTTCTCCCACGGAGCGTCTGGTAGTTTCAAACTGCTGACCTTAAGGTTCGCAGCCCGATTTGTAACCACTACGCTACCAGAGCTCCATATATATATATTCACATACATATACCATATACATATATATATATATGAACTATGGGGTTTATTAGGGAAGCTAAAAGTTTACACTTTGGAATAAGAAATGCTCAAGGCACAGTTGTTCCGGTCAGCTGCTGATAAATGCGCATAGGAAACCTCAGCCTGAAGGTATTAGGCACTAGATCTGTGGGCCAGAAACCTAGCTCCCCCATATAAGTGCCTGGAGGTACCCCACTCTATAAGCAAGTTCAAGCCCAAGGTCACTTAGCTTTACTTGCTTGATGGGCTGGGAAATCCACTGCTCTCTCTTGTTCTCTGGTTCCTGGTTTTGCTGCTGCTATGCCTCTGCCACTCCTCCTGTGTCACAGCTTTCTGTCTCTGGATTAAAGAGGTTCAATGTGCAGCTATCTCAGGGTCCAAAGGCCATGTTCCACTCCTGGCTCTTTCTTCCTGATGGTAGTGAGATCCCTACTTCTCCTGAGATGGCTCATTTTAAACCCATGCTAGAGTTTCAAGATTCTACAGTTACAATTAACTCTGCTAACATTCACTGCTGAATCATGTCATCCTATCAGTATCTTGTCCCACTTTCTATTACCAAAACCCAGTAGGGCAGAAACACTGTTTGATGGCAGTTACAGACTATGGCTAGAAGAGACATTAGATAATTCACTATACCACATCCACCAAATGCTTTAGGATTTGTTTTTTTCTTTTTTGTATAAAATGTCAGTTTTATTCAAAATAGTGAAAGAATCAGCCTCAGAGTAAAATAGACATGTAAAACTGTGCCATATTTTTTCAATGAAATTCTATCCAAGAATGACCAAGAATGCACTACTGCTACCCACTAGGATGCATCTCACAGACATTATTTAAAAGTCAGACACCACAATATATAACTCCATATATTTACAATTCAAAAACAGGCAATAGAAGCTGATGCTTATATAAGTCAGAATAGCAGGAGTTGTTAATAAGGAGGAGGTATTAACAGAGATTTGACACTGTTGTTGAGTGTTTTTGAGTCGGATCCTATATAGGATTTCTGAGAGCAACTGGTGGATTTGAACTGCTGACCTTGCAGTTACCAACCAGTCCACTAGTTATCTTCACACTAGTTATTGTTGGGTGCCATTGATTTGGTACTGACTTATAGCGACAATACGCACAGTATAACAGAATGCTGCCTGGTCTAGGACTGTAGCTACAAGGAAGTCTGGAAATCTAGTCCTCATAGTTACTCTCTTTCTAGTTCTCGCAGGTGGTGCTCACAGTAATGTGGGCTGCATCTCTTGATCCTCATGGAATTGAAGTCTGAATAATAACCTTCATTTCAGGAGGCAACCCACCTATTTATTCTGGCTTTTCAAATGTTCAGTGGTTCTTAATTCCATGCTCAATTTTCTCCTTCAAGGTCAAAAACCGTAGGCAACATATGGAACACCTAAAGACTGTCTTGTTGCAATGCCTCCAATAATGATTTATATATGGTATTGAAGTTTTGAAATTTTTGAGACAAAATGGACAACGCAAATTCTTAGAGGTTTCATGACAGATTCTGAAATAGGTTTCCACTTCAGTAAAGTTCAATGATTTGTAATTGCAAACCTGGCACATGTAGGGTACTTCACTGGGCTGGTATGTATCTTCCGTATGTTGTAAGAGAGGCTGGTTTGTTTCAAATGACAACTCACAGATTTTACACACCATGCAGGGCTCCTGAGAGATGTGCACATTTTCAATGTGACACTGTAGCTGGAAGGGAGTAGGAAATGGCTGGTGGCAATGTTGACAGGTGGTGTGGATGTCCCAGCTATCACCTTTCTGCCTCTCACGTTCCAAATGGTGCTTCATGTGTTTCTTAAACTTCACATTTTTTAGAACTTTCTGTAAGCAGAGACATTTAAAGGTTGTGTGATTTTTCTGTTCTGGCTGTTCATGTTGTCTGAAGTAAAAATCACAAGGGGATACCATTAGATTTTCTGTCTTGGAATCAAAGGTTTTGTGTTGATTTACTATTCTTGAAATATCTGTTTCCATCAGCTCTTCAAAACTATGTTCTATGACTGGATTCCTAAGATTAAAATACATTTTATTATTATCACAAGTCTGAGGAAATGATGCTTCATTTGGACTATGTTCTACTGAAGTATGAGCATCTCTTTTATGTTATACCAGTGTTCATTGTAGGAGAAATACATGATAGGGCTGCATGACTTAATTTAAGTCTTTTGGGTTTCCCACTGTTCCTATCAGAAGTGGAAAGTTGCTTTCTATCATGAGGACTTCTCTATACCAACTGTACGCTTTGTCTGTGGTGGGAGCAAATTAGAATAATTATGAGACACGATGTATGGTGATCGCCTTTTGTAAGCAGGTGTGGATGAGCAATCAATAATTGTATCGTCTCTTGATCTTGATTCAGGTTGAGAAACTGGCCAGATGGCCACCTCTTTTGATGTGAAAGTCCCATAATTTTCAGGCTGCAATGTATGACCAGTACCTTGAATTGTTGTTGTTGTTGTTAAGTGCTGTGGAGTCGGTACCGATCATAGCGACCCTGCACAGGGTTTCCTAGGCTGTAAATCGTTATGGGAGCAGAAAGCCTCATCTTTCTTCCAAGGAACAGTTGGTAGTTTTGAACTGCTGACCCTGAGGTTAGCAGCCCGATTCGTAACCACTACGCTACCAGAGCTCCTTAGTACCTTGAATAGGGTGACCTTTTTTTCTTTTTGAATAGGCACTTGGGGGTGGATCTGTTCAAAATGTTTGAAATGACTGGTTTGGGATTTGAAATCACCCTGACAAAGTGAATATCAACATCTATGATTACATGATCTATCCCAACAAAGAGTAGCCAGCGTCTTCATTGTCACAGTTGCAGTGTTTGGATTCATTAACACTCTTCTGTGGTTCTGCTTCTTGTTCTTCCTCATGCAAGAAGAGAGCTGCCATTTTGGATTTTGTTTGTTTGTTTGAAGCAAGTGGTCCCTTCAGCTTTCAGTGCTTTCTTTTTATATAAATTGCCACCAGTTCCTGAAGTTGTATGTCCCAGTGATCCAGTGTTATAGCTAGTTTGGGCTACAGGCAGAGTGGAGCTAGCACATCCTTACTGTCACATCCTAGAGGATGTCTTCAGAGTTCAAAATTGCCTGTGCCTGGAGGACCCAATTCTTTCTCTCTAAAGCCTCTGCCTGACAAGAAGCCCCCACGCTTTTTTTAGATCATATAATCCAACCAGAACCATTGAAATCTGGCTCTGAGCACATTCCAGAGCCAACCTGACCTGACTAGATTTCAGCTTGTGGTGAAAAGTGATTGCTAAACCTTTCATCTAGATTGAAGTTCCAAGGAAAGAAGGAGGGAGGGCCAGTCACAGGGTGGGTGTGGCTAGATTGGGTCAGGTGTGGGAGCTTCCCTTTCCTTTCTGGATTGTCCGGGGCACCACCACCTTATCTCCAGGTTCCTTGGGTACTGAGCTATTTATGGGGTAGACATAGGAATCCACTCAGCTATTCTGACAGGACTTGAAAGCATGTAGTAGTCCTGGTATGGCTCTGAGGGCTAATGTGTCAGACCGCAAAGTTGTTTAAACTGCAAGGTCGGTGGTTCAAGCTCACCAGCTGCTCCTTGGAAACCCTTATACAGGGTCGCTATGGGTCAGAATTGACATGACAGCACTTAACAACAACAATATAGGAATCCACTCAGCTATTCAGACAGAGCTTGAAAGCATGTAGTAGTTGATGTCCAGCATGATGGCAATCTGAATAGTGTAACTTTCAAGTAGTTGATTGAGAATCCAGGAACTTCTAAATGAATATGTTGTTGTTAGGTGCCCTTAAGTGGATTTTGACTCACAACAATCCCATAGTTTCCAAAGTTGTCGTCCTTAATCCCGTAGAAAGGCTGGTGGATTGGAACCACCCACCTTTCTATTAGCAATTAATCACTGTGCCACATAACAGAAGTCTTCACAAATGCAGGAAAGCAATCACAGATCACTCCAGTTTGGAGAAATACAACCTGCTCCTACCCCAGCAGCAGCTGGGAGAGGATCTCATACCAAAAAGATGGCTTGCCCTTGAAGACACCACCCTCCCACAGGATTCCTGAGACCCTTCTCTGGTCTTCTTTAGGATTTTTAAGATATTTGACAAAGTTTAATTATTCTTAAAGAGCTTTGATAGTGTAGTGGATTATGAACTGGACTGGTAAGTACGAGGTCAACAGTTTGAATCTACTAGCTGCTCCTCTGTAGAAAGATGGGGTTTTCTGCTTCTAGCACTGTGATTTAATGAGCTGGACTGCAAGTTGGTTTGAACCACAAGGCCAGCAGTTCAAGCTCACCAGCCACTCCTTGGAAACCTATACAAGGTTGTATGAGTCAAACCTGACTCACCACAAAAATAACCCTATAGGTCACAATTATCAGATCCATAACCCATCATGGGGATGGTGCATGACTGGGTATCATTTCGTTTCACTGTGCATAAGGATGCCATGAACCAGGGGCCTGATTCACTTACATGATTATTCTCCAAAGTGGTGAAAACAGAGACTGGTGTGTGCCAAGACTCTTTTATAGAGCTATGAATGATGAATAAAGCTGCAGTACAGGCCATGAAAATGATGTGAGGGGGATTAGACCATCTGAGTACAAAAATACCAGAGTGATCTCAGACGGAATCATAGCATACACTATTCTATCTAAATGCTAAACCATGTAATAAGTTTTGTTGCTTTGTTGCTAAGTGCCATCGAGTTGGAATCCAACTCATAGCGACCCTTGTACAGGGTTTCCAAGGAGCAGCTGGTGAGTCGGAACTGCTGGCCTTAATGGCCCAGATCCTCAAAATATCTCTACGAGGTAAATAGGGCTGTTATCATGTATCAAAACTCAGAATAGTTGGAGGACAAAAACAGAAGAGCTTAAGCTAAAACCCCTATCTTCTGATGCTAAATTAGCCCATTATCTACTGAGTTTATCAAGCCCACTCCCACTCTCTGAACACTATCAATGGACAGGAAATAATAAATATAATTCCAGAAAATTTTAAGAATATCTTGTTCTTCTCTTTTTAAGATTTAGGGAATTCATTTTTTAAAAAGAAAACGTGTGCCTTAGATCAAAGCATGTCAAGAACACATAAATACTACACATTATAACTGAAAACCATACGATTAGAAAAAATGTTTTATTATAATTAATGTATTAATGTTCTTTTGAAATATGTTACTATATTGTATTTTTTCTAATTAAAGTCTAAACATAGCATATTATGTGGTTAAGTGCCGTGGAGTCAGCTGGAACTCATAGTGACCCTGTATAGGGTTTCCAAGGAGTGGCTGGTGAGTTTGACCCACTGACCTTGTGGTTCAAACCAACCTTGCAGTCCAGTGCTTGTCCTGCAGCTCCACAGCAGTATATGGTAGGTGTAATGAAAGTAATATGGTAGGTGTAATGAAAGGTATCTCTCTAGGTTGGAATGAATTTAAGTGTATTGTCAATTGAAAAGTTACTTTTCAATGTCATGGTTGTCATATAATGTACAGGAACTGATGAAGATCTCTTGTTTTGGCCTTAGCAGTGTTAGGCTACTTTCCTGAAAGAAACATTTTCAGTAGCTAATGGAAAATATTCTTTGGTTAAACATCTGGAAAACAGACTTCAAATTCTACATCCCTATTTGATGTTTTCCACCTGGCAAGTGGTTGGTAGAAGGTCAGCTGGAAGTACAAGAAAATATTTCTCTCCTTAAACTTTTAAATAGTTCCCTTGCACCATAAAAATGAGGGAAAGTGATCCTTAAATCCTCATGATTAGAGTGTTTTTTACATAACAATTATTCTTGAATGTGCACAGGAAACTTACATGAGCAGTTTAAGAAGTAATCCAATGTTACCCTTTGCCTCACTGAAGACTTGCAAAATTTAAAGGGTTCGTGAAGTCTTCAGATTCTCTGAGATTGATTTAGCCTTCCATATGCTTTTCTGACAGTAAGTCTAGAAGAGACCATTAAGTGTCCAGGGAGGAGTAGAGTCATAAAATTTTAGTCAAAGGAAAGTAAACACTGAAAAATAAATGGAATATATCTGCCTAGCAAGAGCTTCAAAACCAATGTGGCTAGGAGGAGATATGAAGTTAGGGGAGGAAGGCAGAATCTATCTTATATTATTGCTTGTTCAGAAATTGTTTTCCAAAATATAGCTATTTATAGCTACAACAAAAGGTATTTCTGCTGTGGCTTCCTGAAATCCAAGGTTTCCAGAGACGTCATTGCACAAATGCAGAAAAACCATTGCCTAGGCAAATTTTAATAGTACTTTAGTTAACAAGATTAACTATAAGTAAGCTTTGTTGTTGTTGTTAAGCGTTGTAAAGTTGGTTTTGACTCATCATGACCCTGTATAGGTTTTCTAAGGAGTAGCTGGTAGGTTTGAACTACTGACCTTGTGTCCAGTGCTTGTCCCACAGCGCCACACCAGGAGTCTGATTACGGAGTACTATATTGGAGTAAACTAATTTTGCATTTGTTCCAATGAGACTACATCAAAAGAGAAAAGTTATACCTTTAACATACAAAATTATCTTATAAAAATTGAAAATAAGTAGAACAATAAATGTTATGAGTACCTCTACTTCGAGTTTTGCTCAAATATTACACTTTCTGCAAACTCTTCCTTTATAAGAGGTTCTTTATTCGTCATTGTTGCTGTTGTTAAGTATCCTCGAATTGGTTCCAATTCATTGAGACCCTGTATAGTGTTTCCAAGGAGTGACTGGTAAGTTTGAGCTGCCAACCTGACAGCTCAAATTGATCCTGTGGTTCAGTGCATTATCCTGCAGTGCCACGCCAGGACTCCCCGATCATTGCACTTGCATTAAAATTTCCTTATGTATAATGCATCTCCCTAACTGTTGTTGCTGTTGTAATCTGATTTCAAGGTTACTCCAACTCATAACAACCTCATATGGAACAGAATACAATTTTGCCTGGCATTTTGTCATACTCACAATGGCCAGTATATTTGACTCCATTATTGTGTGAATACTTCTCCCTGAGGTTCCCCTTCACCCTCACTGGCCCTCTACTTGGTCTAAGATGATGTCGACTTCCAGCAATTGATTCCCCCGATGATGATGCGTCCAAAGCAAGACAATGTTCTGTTGTGATTCATAAAATTTTCATTGACTAATTTTCAGAAGTAGATCCTCATGCCTTTCTTCTGAAGCACATTTTGTAGACTCAAACCTCCAAACATTTGGTTGGTATATGTGTGTGTGTTCCAAAACTCATCTGTCACTTTGTCCTACTGTGGTGGCTTGCGTGTTGCTGTGATTCTGAAAGCTATGCCATCAGAGCTTTAAATATCAGCAGGGCCACACATGATGGACAAGTTTCAGCTGCGCTTCCAGATTAAGACAAGCTAGGAAGAAGGAAAGACATACTACTTGCAAATGCATAGTCATTGAAAACCTTTTGAATATCAGTAGAACACTGTCAAGTAGCATTAGAATATTGAATACTGAAACATGATGAAGAGCACCAGAATATTGCCACATATAGTGTCCGAAGACAAGCCCCTCAGGTTGGAAGGCATGCAAAATACTACTGTAGAAGCACTGCCTCCTCAAAGTAGAGATGACCCTGTTGACATAAATGGAGTAAAGAGCTCAGGACCTTCATTTGTAATAGACCACAACTCAAAATGAGGAAAAACAGATGTAAACATTCACTAATTGGAGCATGGAATGTACAAAGTATGAATCTAGGAAAATTGGAAATTTTCAAAAAATAAATGAACTCATAAACATCTATGTCTTAAGCATTAGTAAGCTGAAATGTACTGCATTGCCATTTTAAATCTGACAAACACACATGGTTTACTATGCCAAGAATAACAAATTGAAGAGGACTGATGTCACATTCATAATCTAAAAGAACTTCTCAAGATCTATCTTGATATCATAATATCCATATGCCTACAGGGATAATGGAGTCCTGGTGTGGCTCTATGGACTAATGCACTGGACTGTAAAGTTGGTTTTAATTGCAAGACTGACAGTTCAAGCTCATCAGCCGCTCCTTGGAAACCCTATAACTGAACCAACAGCACTTAACAACAACAACAACAGGGAAAAATAGTTAATACCACCATTATTCAAATGTATGCACCAAGTAATAAAGCCAGTGATGATGAAATTGAAGAATTCTACCAAATTCTTCAATCTGAAATTGATCAAACATGCAATCAAGATGTATTGATAATTATGATTGATTGGAATGCAAATGTTGGAAACAAAGAGGGAAGATCTGAGGTTGGAATATATGGCCTTGGTGATAGACACAATGCTGGCGATTGCATGATAAAATTTTACAAGACCAATGACTTCTTCATTGCAAATAACTTTTTTAAACAACATGAAAGATGACTATACAAAAAAGCCTTGGAGACCTTCATTTACTGATGGGGCACAACTCAAAATGAAGAAAAACAGATGTAAACATCCATTAATAATTATAACATGGGATGTATGAAGTATGATCTAGGAAAATTGGAAATTGTTGATAACATGATTCATTAACTACAAAAAGTATATGTTTTAGTGGTTCGTTTTTAATAATGTTATTGTTGTTGTTAAGTGCAACTGAGTTGGTTCCAACCCATAGTAACCCTGTTTAGGGCTTTTTAAAAAAGTTTTTATTGTGAATTGAAAGATTGTTTACATGGGAGAACATCAGTTTTACACCCATTGTTTCACTGCAATGATTACAATCCCCTCCAGGCACCATCATTCAACAGTATTTGCTTCTATTCCTTCTAGGTTGTTGTTGTTGTTGTTTTGGGGGAAAGGAGAATGTACATAAAAACACTCAGGAATATATAATCATTTAAACAACCAAAAGGCACATTATGCAAGCCTGCCTACTGGCTGCCAGCACACAGCCTTTCTCTTCTCATGAGTCTAGAGTAATCAGCTGCTCTCTCTCTCCACGTCCTCATCTCTGCCATTGCTGCTTCCCTAGAAAGGGTCCCACATTGCATTCATGCTCTTCTCCCTTGATAGTCCTAGGGTCCTCTGATCCCATTATGTTAGATTAACTATTCCCCCCTTTCCATTACAAAACTTCTACCCGTACAGTTGTGACAATCACAATTAGTCATGATAACAATTATTCATTATTGAATCATAAGAATCTTATCCCCATCTCCTTTCACCGGACCCACCTAGACAGAATGAAAACCACTCAGTGGGGATTCTACTTGCCCCTGCACACTGTGAAATTAAACTCCCTCTTGAAAACTTGTAGCCAGTCACTTCGTGACTTTATAGCCCCCCACCCCCCACCCCATGTTAGGTAGCCAATGTCTAAGTTGGCCATCCTAGTTAATCCTGTTTACAGAGAGGATGGGAATGATCCTTGATACGATGATTCCTTCCCTCTCAGTTGGTATTTTGAACTACTACTTCTATAAGTATAGATCAAGTTCATCAAATTGTAGCAATTTACACTTGTTTCCTTTATCAACATTTTTTTTTTTCCATCTTCCTCTAGTCAAGTTCTGATCATCCAGTCATCAAAGCTAGCTCAAATTGGAGCTATCTGAAAGTTTGGCCATTTTTGTGCATCTCCCCTCACTTCATATCAGCTGGACACTTCACTCTCAGCTCTAGCGCTCCATGACTATATCTTTGTACATGGGTCCAGGAGTCTCCAGGTCTCAACATACTTCAGACCAACCAGCCTTTCCTCACTTCTTTCTCCTTTCCAGGTTGACAGAAGTCTATGGGAATGTGGTTGAACTCAGCCCATATCTTCATTGCTGCTTTCCCCTGCTTCCATTCACCAGTAGGCCAACATGGTCACCAGCAAGCTTACATGCCTGCTTGTGTATTCCCTTTGAGTTTCAGTCTTGGATGGGGTTGCATAGGTTATTTTGAGGAGCATTTGGTGAACTTGAACTCCTGACCTTGCAGTTCAAACCGACCTCATGGTTGAGTGCTTATGCTACAGCGCCACACGAGGATTCCTTTTTGAAAAATTTCAAATCACAGAATTTTTTTTATCATGATCTATTCAAAACAGTTCAATATTTTTTCATATTGCATATGAAATATGACATTCTATAATGAATGTGTGTTTTTTTTCATCAAGTACCAACTTTGTTTTCTGTATATAACTAGCCATTTCTAATTTATAAAACTGAACTTATTTACTGAACACTTAACTGTGATCAGATGGTTAATAACATTTAGTAGGCATTGACAATTATTTCCATCCAATGAAAATTTCTGAATGTTGATTAAGGAGCTCTAAAGCAAGATGATTCAAGTCATATTCCTGTGACATTTTCCCCTATGTAATTTGTAGTGCATAAATAGTGCAAATGAATATTGATTGTAAAATTCTGTCTAAATTGTGTTGTGATATCCTGCTTTCAAGAGCATATGAAATCTAATCTTACTAATTCTATTTGATTGACAAGAACATATTGATTGAGAAGATGAGAAAAATAAGAAAGCCTATTACTGGTGGCTATAGCTATCAAAATTCAACATAGAGAAGTCACCATATTTAATTTCAAGATTTAAAATGTTGACCTCTTTGTTGAGAAATATTTTACAGAAAATCTAGTGAAATTTCTGATATGGGAAGTATTGCTTCAACAGTAGAAAGCATGGTAAGATAATCTTAGGATTAAGAAACAGCAATATAAATAAAGATTGTACAGCTGTCTGAAGACAAACAGAAATCTCACCTCCAGGCAACATATTACCAAATGCAAATGCATCAAGCATATATACCTTTCAGCAACAAAAGTAAGATAAATGATGTTACATTGAAGGGATTACAAGCAATGAGATGCAATAAAGTGTGTATGATTTGATAAAATTAAAACTGATGATCTGCTCTGGAAAACTATATTCAATTCACAATAATAACTGTAAAGAATTTTTTTTTTTTTTTTTTTTTTAAAGAATACTACATTATGCTAGAAATGCTCACTACTTTGAGGTTAAACACCTAGGGCGAATGAAATATAAAAGGTGATTCATAGGATAATAAGTGAACTAAACAATGGATTGCTTATGAATTGCATCTTGTTTGCTTTGCTTGGTTTTTGTGTTTGTTTTATCAGAAATTCAAAAATTCTACTTATTACATGAAGAAGGAGTGGTGCAGTGTTAAGCACTTGACTGCTAAACAAAGGTCAACAATTTGAACCCATGAGATGAGGCATTCTGATTCTGTAAAGATTATAGCCTTGAAAACACTACAGTGCAGTTCTTGTTGTTGTTGTTAAATGCTTTGAGTTGATTCCAATTCATAACAACCTTGCATAGGGCTTCCAAGGAGCAACTGGTGGGTTTGAACCACCAGTCTCACAGTTCAAACCAACCTTGTGGTTGAGTACTTTATCCCAAAGTGTCACACACGACAGTTCTACTCTATCCTATAGTCATTACAGCTCAAAATGGACTCAATGGCAGTGGTTTATTGTTTATGTTTGTTTTATTACTTGAAGTAAAACCAAAAAATCTGCTAGGGATGTGCAGATGTTAAAATTATGAAAAGCAAATGGTAGAATGTAACAGGAATTCATTTTTTTGTTTTATTTTTTCCATATTTTTACAATTTGTCCCCTAACTTACTGAAACAGTAAATTTACTCCCCTACACAATGACCTCATACAAGAAAAATAAGTTAACTGAATGAAAATTTGGGGATTTTAAATATTGAATTAAAAAAAACAAAAACATCTGCCCTGGAAAATACAATCTGAAATTCAGTTCTTAACCACTTATCTAACAAGCTCAAGAATTATCTAGAACTGTGGCCTATGGTTCCCTAGCTAGCTCTCTTATGGTGGATCAGTTATTGTCCTATCTAGAATAATATTATGTTTCAACATTTACTCAGCTTTTATCACCACAATCTCTTACCGAGCATTGTGGTGATAAAAGCTGATTACCTTCTACTACACACACTCAGCAAAGTCCCTACACAGGTTCAGTCCTGTGGTATACTTCTTCCATCCTAGATTTGGACATCTTGTATTTTCTGGACATTTCCCATAACAACTCCATACCTTCATAATTTTCACTAATCATCCTACTCAGAAACAATCACCATTCTCAGTAGCTTTCCTGACTTCCAACCTAGGGAATACTAAGGTAATTTTGTGTGAACCATGCAAAACTGTACCCATCATTGCCTTCCTCCTTCCAGTCTGAGAACCTTCAACAACCTCACCTCAGCACGTATCTGCTCTTGCTGTTGTTAAGTGCCATTGAGTTGATTCTGACTCACAGAGACCTTGTAAAGGGTTTCTGAGGAGCAGCAGGAGAGCTTGAACTGCCAACCTTGCAGTTCAAACTGACCTTGCAATCCAAAGTGTTAGTCTGCAGTGCTATACCAATATCTTCTCTTAGGAAATAACAATGGGCAATTTTATCCCAGACCCCTAAAGATGTAACTCTTTCTTGACTCTAAATTCCCTTCTGATTAGCAAATCTCATTCCCTCTCCCAATCAATGTTCTAGACCAGTAACTCTACAGTAAATAATTTCCAAAGTGTGAGGACTCAATTTGTTTTAACACACAAAGACTTTTTTTTATAGCTTTTAACCTAATAGAACTACCCATAAGGCTATATCTAAAAATAGGTCCTGTCTCCTTTTGTTGTTGTGAGGTACCATCAAGTCAGTACCCAACCCATAGCAAACTTATGCACAGTGGAACAAAACACTGCCCGATCCTGGGCCAGCCTCATTACTGTTGCCACATTTGAATCCATCAATGCTAAAACACTTTGCTAATCGATCTCGCTGGGGGTCTTCCTCTTTTTCTCTTACCCTCCACCTTACCAAACATGATATCCTTCTCCAGATACTGGTCCCTCCTGACAATATGTCTGAAGTATGAGAGACAAAGTTTGGCCATCCTGGCCTCCAAGGAGCACTCTGGCTGCACTTCTT
>NW_006408609.1:10885749-10886965 GCF_000296735.1 Chrysochloris asiatica | reverse complement strand
TGAAATCTTTCAAGAAAGTGAGGCAGCACTGGAGGCATTCACTCATCTCTGCCAAGAAATTTGGAAGACAACTATCTGACCGACTGATTAGAAGAGATCCGTATCTGTTCCCATTCCAAAGAGAAGTGACCCAATGGAATGTGGAAATTATCTTTGATATGCCGTGAGTGTAAAGTTTTACTAAAGGTAATACAGAAACGGCTGCAAGCATACATTGACAAAGAACTTCCAGAGGTTCAAGCCAAATTCAGAAGAGGCTGTGGAATGAGGGATATCTTCGCTGATGTCCAATGGAGTTTAGCTGAAAGCAGAGAATACCAGAAAGATATTTACCTGTGCTTTATTGATTATGCAAAGTCTTTCGATTGTGTGGATCATGACAAGCTCTGGACAACATTGCAAATTATGAGTATTCCAGAACACTTAATTGTGCGCATGAGGAATCTGTACATGGAACAAGAAGCAGTTGTTTGAACAGAACATGGGACCACTGAATGGTTTAACATTAAAAAAGGTGTGTGACAGGGTTGTATTCTTTCACCATACTTATTCAGCCTGTATACTGAACAAATAATCTGATAAACTGGGTTATATGAAGAAAAATGTGGCATCAAGATTGGAGGAAGACTCATTTAACAACCTGTGATATGCAAATGATGCAACCTAGCTTGTTGAAAGTGATGAGGACTTAAAATATTTACTGATGAAGATCAAAGAGTACAGCCTTCTGTATGGATTGCATCTCAATGTAAAGAAAACTAAAATCCTCACCACTGGACCAATAAACAGCATTCTTATCCATGGAGAAAAGACTGAAGTTACCAAGGACTTCATTCTTCTTGGATCAACTATCAATCTCATCAAGCAACAGTTAAGAAATCAAATGATGCATTGCATTAGGCAACTCTGCTGCACAAGACCTTTCTAAAGTGCTGAAGAGCAAAGACGTTAGCTTGAGGACTAAGGTGCACCTGACCCAAGCTATGGTATTTTCAATAACCTCATATGCATGCGAAAGCTGGGCAGTGCATAAGGAAGACCATAGAAAAATTGATGCTTTTGCGTTATGGTGTTGGAGGAGAATATTGAAAGTTCCGTGGGCTGCCAAAATAACAAACAGATCTGTGTTGGAAGAAATGCAGCCAGAGTGCTCCTTGGAGGCCAGGAAGGCCAAACTTTGTCTCTCATAATTTGGACATATTGTCAGGAGGGACAA
>NW_006408609.1:10880230-10885649 GCF_000296735.1 Chrysochloris asiatica | reverse complement strand
TTTCAATTTTTATTCCATCAATTCCTGGTGCCTTGTTCTTTGCCAATTCCTTCAATGAACCTTGGACTTCCTCCTTCAGTATCATTGGCTCTTGTCTGTCTGTTTGTTGGCTTGTGAGTTGCTGAGACTCTGAAAGCTATGCCACCGGTATTTTAAATACCAGCAGGGTCACCCATGGTGGACAGGTTTCAGCAGATCTTCCAGATGAAGACAGACTAGGAAGAAGGAGTGATGAACAATTTATTTAGTCACTAAAAACTTTACGAATAGCAGAGAAACACTGTCTCTCCTTTTACTCACCCTTTATGTCCCCAAACATGACCTCTTCCTCCAGTGATGTGACCAAAGCAAGAAAATCCATGTGTTGTGATCAAGGGTTCAATGGCTCATTTTCAGAAGAAGGCACTAGGCTCTTCTTCCTGGTCTGTCTTAGTCTGGAAGATCTTCTGAAACCTGCCTATTATTTGGTGACCCTGCTTGTATTTGAAATGCCAGTGACATAGCTTTCAGTAGCACAGCAACAGTAGCCACTACAACACTATACAACAGACAAACAGTAATGTTTTCTTCTTGGTACTTAACAATTTCTAACATTATTAAAAATGAGGTTTTCTGTTCCCACAAATATTTACACCCCCAAAACACTATACAGGGTTGCTATGAGTAGAAAGTACTTAAGAGCAACAACAATAACATCATATCACATATTTAATTGTTAATTTGTTAAATACTCTTCTCTACTTATCAGAACATACACTACATGGTAGCAGATTGATTGATTCAATGTCTGTATCACTAAATCATAAAACAATGACCAACTATAACAGTCACTCTAAAAATATTTGTTAAATAGTCACTCAGTAATTTCAAAACTTAAAAAGTTGGTCTGGAAAAATTTAGTGGTCTCCCCAAATACTTTATTCCTTTTATCATAATCACATGTTTACCCACTTACATACAGAATTTCCCAGCTTCTCTCACACCCAGTTGTGATAGTGTGACTAAATTTAGGTCAAAAGTTATATATAAGAAGTGGGTATTTTTTCCAGGTTTTCTACAACATAAAGACAAGATAGGTTGATATCCATAAATTTATATTCATTTAATTTCCTTTGTGAGGTCACCTATATCTTCAAGCCCACCAAGGCTTTTTGATGATGAATGGGACACTAATCCTCCTCAATTTGTCATTCAAGGTGTAGGAAACCATGTGATTGTCAGATTCAAAATGGCCAATATCAGTCCATTTCAGCTCACTAATGCCTAGGATATCAATGTTTATGTGTTCCACTTCATTTTTTAAAACTTCCAATTTTCTAAGATTCATACTTGGTACATTCCATATTCTCTTTATTAATGGATGTTGACAGCTGTTTCTCTTCAGTTTGAGTTGTGCCTCATCAGCAAAGGAAGGTTCCAAAGATTTTATTCTACTTGCACCATCGAGGTAAACTCTACTTTGAGGAGACAGCTAGTACCCAGTCGTATTTTGAGTGCCTTCCAACCTGAGTGTCTCATCTTCCAGCACTATATCTAACAATATTATGGTTCTCTTCCTCATGTTTCAATATTAAATATTTTGGTCCTGACAGTGTTCCACTGCTATTCATAAGGTTTTCAGTGACTAAATATTTGGAATTATTCCATCTCTCCTGCTTCCTAGTCTGCCTTCATCTGGAAGCTCAGCTGAAACCTGTCCACTATGGATGACCCTGCTGGTATTAAAACTACCTGTGGCATACCAGAATCATAACAATAAACAAGCCACCACAGTACGACAAACTGACAGACAATTGGTTGATCCTAGGCACTGGTAAGCTTAAATGTACAAATATGGCCATTTTGAATCTGATAATCACAAAGTTTATTGTGACAAATTGAAGAGGAATACCATATTCATCATCAAAAAGAACATTTCTAGCGTTATCTTGAATTATAACACTGTCTGTGATAATATAATATCCATATGCCCATGAGAAAGACTAGTTAATAAGATTATTATTGAAATTTACATAGTAACCACTAAAGACAGTGATGATCTATTTGTATAATTCTCCCAACTTCTTCACTCTGTAAAAGATCAAAGATGCAATCAAGATACAATGACAATTTCTGGTGAGTGGAATGCAAAGGTTGGAAGCAAAAAGGAAGGATCAGTCGTTAGAAAATATGGCCTCAGTGATAGAAACAATGCTGGAGATCATATGATAGAATTTTGCAAGACCAATGACTTAGTGCAAATAATTTTTTTGAACACACTAAAGATACACACGCATCTCACCAGATGGAATATACAGAAATCAAATTGATTACATCCATGGGAAGAGAGGAGTCCTGGTATGGTTCTGTGGGTTAATGCACCAGACTGTAAGGCCATTTGAACTGCAAAGATGGTGGTTCAAGCTCACCAGCTGCTCCTCGGAAACCCTATACAGGGTTGGTATGGGTCGGAATCCACTCGACAGTACTTAACAACAACAACACGGGAAAAGATGGAAAAACTCTATATCATCAGCTGAAACAAGGCCAGGAGCAGTCTGTGGAAAAGATCATCAATTGTTTATGTGCAAGTTCAGGCTGAAGATGAAGAAAAAATTTTAAAGTTCATGAGAACCAAAATTTGACCTTGAACACACATTCCTGAATTTAGAGACCATGTGAAGAAGAGTTTTGATAAATTAGACACTAATACCTGAAGAACAGAAACATTATGGGATGACATCAAGTGCATCATACAGGAATAAATCAAAGGGTCATTAAGATGACAAGAAAGAAGGAAAAGATTAAAATGGATGTCAGAAGAGACTCTGAAAATTGCTCTCCAGTGTAGAGATGCTAAATCAAATGGAAGAAATTAGGGGTAAAAGAGGTGAATAGAAGTTTTAAAAGGGCATCTCGAAAAGACAAAGTTAAATATTATAATGAAATGTGAAAACCAAAAGGGAAGAAAATGGTCATCATTTCTCAATTTGAAAGAATTCAAGAAAAATTTGAGCCTCAACTTGCAATATTTAAGGATTCTATGCGCAAAATGGACTCCTGATGTGGTGCACTGGAGAGATTCACTTATCTGTGCCAAGAAATTTGGAGGACAGCTACCTGGCCAACTGATTTTAAGAGATCCATATTTGTGTCCATTTCAGAGAGTCATGATGCAACATAATGCAGCAATCATTAGACAATATCATTAATATAGCCCACAAGTAAAGATTTTGTTAAAGATAATTCAAAAATGGCAGCAGCATACATTGACGGGCAGCTGCCAGAGACTCAGGCCATATTCCGATGGGCACATGAAACGAGGACTATCATTGCTGACATCAGATGGGTTCTGACTGAAAACAGAGAATACCAAAAAGTTATTTATCTATGCTTTATTGACTACACAAAGTCCTTTGATTTTGCTGGATCTTGACAAGTTATGGACAACATTGCAAAGAATGGGTATTCCAGAACATTTAATTGTGCTCATGAGGAACCTATACATAGATCAATTACCAGTCATCAGAACAAAAAAAGGGGAAAGGTGTGGATTTATGAAGATGAAATATCACAGTCTTTGTGTAGCAAAGACTGTGATATTTCATCTTCATAAATGTTTTAAGTCCTCTGCACAAGGTTGAGTCATCTGCATATTTCAGATTGTTAATGAGTCTTCCACCAATACTGTTGCCAGATTCTTCATATAATCCAGAATTTTAGTATTATTTGCTCACAATAGAGACTAAATATGTATGGTGAAAAAATATAACAATGGTTCACACCTTTCCCCTTTTTCTCTTCTTATGTTTCAGTGGTATAGGTTGACATCCTAGAGAATTAATGTACCCAGGAGTAAACTTCAACCAGTGAAAGATAAGAGTTGTGGGTACATACCCCAATCTCCCAACCTTAGGGGATGCAACTCTGAAGTGCATCACTAGTCCCTCAGAAGTGCCTACCAGGACAGATCACCAGATTTCCAGTGTAGCAGCCAGCTCATTAATCTATTTTATGAGTTTTTGTTCTTATTTTCACAGTTTTATTCAAGATTCCTGAGATCATTTCCCAAATCAAGAACTTGTATTTAATTCCTTGTATCATGGGCACTGAATATTAATGTTTGTTAACTCAATTTTTCATGCCTTTTTATAGTTCTGTAAATTCTTAAAATTAAAAATAAAAAAAAAAACAAGCAGGTCAATGACTTAAAACAACAACTAGTCTATTTTGTATAAAGGTAAATGTTAAATGTATAGTAAATATCATGATATTGGGTTATCTTAACTTTGAATAAAATTGATAATTTTCTATTTATTAGTTTGCCAAAGCCTTCCCAATGAAAAGAACTTAAACTTTTGTTATAGAAAGTATTCCTTAATAGTCCTAAAGCAAAACATTTCATGAAACAGTTAAGACTCAAAATATTCAATAGAGTGTTTGCTTCCACTACATATATACTAAAATTGGAATGATACAGAGAAGATTAGCCTGGCTCAATGATGACAAGCAAATTCATAAAGAGTTCCATATTTTTTTATCTGCCCTGTAAACTTTCACTCGAATCACAATAAAAACTTAAAAACAAATATACTTAATAGAGAATAAAGCAGAATTTCATGACATTTCATTTGAATTGATGATATCCCCATTTTACAATTATAGTAGTTAAAGTACTTTTGGTATAACTACATTGCCTCTGGTTGATTGTGTTTGGAAACCAGACATGCCAAGTCTAAAGAAATTATATGATTATTCAAAGTCATTAGCATTCTGCAGTTTGAGTCAAAATAAACACAAACTCAATCTTCTAACTAATTAAAAGCACCTCATGCAAGCTTTTTTTATTTACTGATATCCATCAGTATAATTGAATTCTCACATTCAATTCTCAGCCAGTGCTCTTCCTGTGTAGCCACCACCCACCTGTCTGCGGAGTGGAGCTGTAGGATAAGCACTCGAACATAGGTTGGTTTGAACCTTAAGGTCAGCCACTCCTCAGAAACCCTATACAGGGTCTCTATGAGTTGGAACCGACTCAATGGCACTTAACAACAACAGTGCTAGTAAACAGGTTTCAGCAGAACTTTCAGACTAAGACAAATTAGGAAGAAAGGCCTAGTGATATATTTCTGAAATCAGGCAAAAAAAAAAAATAAACCAACAAAACCCTCCCCCAAACCCTGTGGATCACAATGGTTCATTCTGCAAATGATTATGGACAACTTTATGCCTAGGGAACCAACAACAACAAACTCTTCTATTAAGTATCTTCCATTAAGTTTCACATTATATTAACCGTGATTATGTTTGTTGTTGTTGTTAAGTGCCGTCGAGTCGATTCCGACCCATAGCGACCCTGTACAGGGTTTCCGAGGGTGTAAATCCTTACGGGAGTAGAAAGCCTCATCTTTCTCCCGCGGAGCGGCTGGTAGTTTCG
>NW_006408609.1:10867971-10873870 GCF_000296735.1 Chrysochloris asiatica | reverse complement strand
TTAGAAACAGAGACAAAGGATCAGTCATAGGAAAACATGGCTTTGGTGATAGAAATAATACTGGAGATCCCATGATAGAATTTTTCAAGACCAGTAACCTGCAAAGATGACTTATACACGTGCATCTCACCAGACGAAACACACAGAAATAAAATTGATTGCATCTGTGGAAAGAGATTTTGGAAATTTTCCATATCATATGCCAAAACAAAACCAGGGGGAGACTGCGGAACAGACCATCAATTGTTCATATTCAAGTTTAGGCTGAAGTTGAGGAAAATTAGAGCACGTCCCTGAGGGCCATATTATGACCTTGAACATACCCTACCTGATTGTAGAGGCCATGTCAAGTACAGATATGATAAATTAGAAACTACTGCACAAAGACCAAAAGAGTTGTGGGATGAACTCAAGAACATCATACAGGAAGAAAGCAAGAGGTCATTAAGAAGACAAGGAAAAAAAAAAAAAAGACTAAAATGATTGTCAGAAGAGAATCTGAAACTTGCTCTCCAGTATAGCCCAAGTGCTCCTTGGAAGCCAGGATGACCAGATTTCATTTTTCATACCTTAAGACATATTTTCAGGATGGTTCAGTCCCTATAGAAGGATATCATGTTTGGTAAAGTTAAGGGTCAGATAAAAAGAGGAAGACGCCCAATAAGATGGATTGGCACAGCGGCAGCATCAATGGGATCAAAGTGTAGCAACAATAGTGAGGTTGGCGTAGGTCCAGACATTCTGTTGTGCATGGGGCTGCTGTGAACTATTACCAACTTGATAGAACCTAACAACAACAAGTATAGGACACCTGAAGACCACAGGACTACGAACCACAAGGTTGTCAGTTCAAACCCATCAAGTGCTCCTCAGAAAACCTATACAGGGTCGTTTTAAGTTAGAGTCAACTTGACAGCACTAAACAAGAAGAATTATATATGACCAGCAGTGATATTGCTATTCATGATATATGTTGTACAAGTGTTAAATATTACTCTCCATATGATTGGTGAAGCTCTATCTTAATTGTATGTTTTATTAGAAGAATTATTTTTTCCCTTTCATTTTGGTTAATTTATATATTCTTTTACAATATGGGACTAAGAAAGGATGATACTGTCTCAAGATGTTGCAGTCACAAGCACAAGATATCCATATCTATTTTTATGAGTATATAAAGGAATTCTGGTAGCATAGTGGCTTTGAATCAGGCTGCAAATCTTCAGGTCAGCAGTTTGAAACTATCAGATGTTCCGCGGGAGAAAGATGAGGCTTTCTACTCCCATAAAGATTTACAGCCTTGAAAACTCTGTACAGGGTCGCTATGAGTCGGAACTGACTCCACGGCACATAACAACACCAATGGCTCCGTGGAGTCCTGGTATGATGCTACAGGATAAGCACTGGACAGCTAACCACAAGGCTGGCAGTATAAATCCACCACCTGCTCCTTGGAAACACTATACAGGGTTACAATGATTCAGAACTGACTCCACAGCACTTAACAACAACATTTTTTATGCACATTAATAAGAGAGTCTATCATATAGGATTTCTAACATAGATCCATTGTCTCAGAAATCTAATATATAATTTAAAATTCCGTGGAAAACTACTATTATATGTGCAAATATATGTTTTTAAAAGTCATGGTAACAAAAGGATACTATGGATGATCCCAGTTTCTTAAAAACACCTTCACCTCAGCAAACAATAACTACATAATGAACAGAAAAGACTGATGTTGTTACTTTAGGATGAAATGTTAGAAAACCTAAGTAGAAGGTCTCTTTATCTATTCTATATCACAATGTATGTACCTCTATTAAAGGGAACACCTCTGTACAGCATTGTTGTTTGGTGCCATCGAATTGGTACCGACTCACAGTGACCCTATGCACAACAGAAGGAAACACTGGCCGGTCCTGGGCCAACCTCACTATTGTTGCCACGCTTGAGCCCATTGATGCTGCCACATTGCCAATCCATCTCGCTGGGTGTCTTCCTCTTTTTCTCTGACCCTCCAACTTACCAAACATGATATCCTTCTCCAGAGACTGGTCCCTGACAATATGTCTGAAGTATGAGAGACGAAGTTTAGCCATCCTGGCCTCCATGGAGCACTCTGACTGCACTTCTTCCAACACAGATGTGTTTATTATTTTGACAGCACAGGGCACTTTCAGTATTCTCCTCCAACACCATAACTCAAGTGCATTTGTACAACATAGCAGTTCCCAAAGTTGTGATCACTGCTCACAGCAAGGAAAAACTGTTTCCTCTTAATTTCAGACCTTTCTGTTGGTTTTGAGGGAATATATAAGGAGTAAACATTATAATTTTTTTTTTTTTTTAACAATCATTATACCAAAAGCAAAAAATCTAATCTCTTGGCAAAGCTTTCATAACTCCTTATCTACATTATAACTTTACTTTCTGAGACAAAGTAAAAGGAAAAACAAAACAAGATCTTACAAAAACACTTTGAGTGATTCTGATGAGAACAGACTTTTTGAAACTCAAAACCTTCATGTAAATGAAATCCTGGACATTGTCTCTCTTTAAAAAGAAAAAGATTTTTAACTTCCTACATTACTAAGCACTTAACAACAACAACAACATTACTAATAAGCAACTAGGAATTGTGAATGTGGGCAAAGGAATGAGTGTAACAGGTGGAAAACATAATGATCTTGTTCCTTTTGCAAGGAATTTGTTGATCGCATTTTGTAACTGTTGAAAAAAGCTTGTGTCAAATCATAGAAATCATTTTAAGATAATTATCCTACTTATACATAGCTTTTGTATTAAAATAAAGACTACTTCTTACTTCTGCAATAGTTGAAGTTTTCCATAAATCTTTGGAAATTAAAGGCAAGTAATTCTTCAAAATTGTCTTATAAATGAAACCATATTCAATTTTCTTAAAATCTTTCCTCCGTTTATTGTGAATTTTTATATCTTCACCATTATTTGAATATATTTTTTCAGTTTATTAATTTAATTCATCAAATAGAAGCTATGCATCTTAAGATATAAGGAGTCTACCTTAGTACATTTTAGTTTTAAATAATTATACAAAGTATGTATTACATAGTTGTTTTTTAAAAAGTTTAAATGAATGTGAAACACACAATGAAAATGCAGAGTTCTATGTTTTTTCAAATCAGCAGTGTACAAAACACATTCTTTAGTTCATCTCACTTGGTAATGTTTAATGTAAACACCTTGTTAATAAAATTGCTGGTTTCCTTCTTTTTTTCTTTTTTAAAATAAAGTCAATTCAGCAATAATACTTTGGCACTTAGCATTATAATACTAAATTTGCAATTTTTGTAGAATGCTCTCCTCTATTACATTCCTAGCAATATCCCCTGTAGGCTCTAACATTTTTGTTTTGTTTTTTTTTTAACCAGAAGCACATTTAAAATAAGATTTAAAAATGGCTGATCTAGGGCATTAAGCACAATTTCTAATCTGAGGTATTTGCTTTTTCTTCAGACAGTAAGCCAACTTACTTCTAAAATAATTGTATTGAAATAAAACCATTCAATATTGTTTCATGATAATTAAAAAAAAAAAAAAAAAAACCTGTGCAAAGTTTTTACAATGAAATGTGAGCAAACAGGAGAAAAAGAAACAAAAGAAGTTTGCATGCTGTCTCCCAGAAGAAGTTTAAACAATCCTCTGCCAGGAATAACACACACAAAATATAAGAGGGAACAGCTGGAATCAAAATACACTTACTTTTTAATATGTAAAGATGCATATTTTTTCTTTTTATTTTTTTTTTAGGGTTCAAAAATAAGAGGACACACCAGTTAGTCTTGCTGACACTCAGATAAGGCACAGGCCCTGACCCTTCAACTCCCCAGGAATTCTCACACAAAGCTCTTTTCATACACACTGTGCTGTATATGCCAAAGATAAGGCAGCAAAACGTGAAGCTATGGATAAGTGGCAAAAAGTCAGACTACATGAAATGTTTACATATATTGTGTCACACCGCTGTTCCTTCATCATCCATTCCACACATGATTTGCCTAAAACAATATTTATTCAGACTGAAGAGTAGCAATGATTTAAACAAAAGGACACTTTTACGAAAAATGACATGCCAGACAATACAAATATTGTATTTCTCTACTACCACTGCCAAACTTAATGTGAAATCAAGCAGAAACAAAACCAAATCACCCAAGAACTTTTTAAAAGGCGCTTGCTATATTTTTCCTCAAGTACAACAGATTTTTGCACTTGTTTTACAAAACAGAAAGTAAATGTTAAACAATATCTTAAATCTGCACTCACCAAGCGAAAGCAACGGTTGCGTAGAGTACAAGTGTGCTATTTTCTGCCCCTGTTCCATTTCAGTTTTGCCTATAGTTGTCCAACACCCAATAGCCCAGAGCTGCCACCCAGAGGCCCCTTCCACGAGCTGGCTTATTTGCCTGTCAATCTGAGTGCCGGCTTCTGTATTATGCAGCTGTGCACTTTGCTGAAGTTCTAATATAATTTCCATACGCTTCCCACCGCCTGAAGTAGGCAATTTGTTCTTTCAGTGCAATAAATACTCAAGTCACTTTTCATGTAACTCTCTGAGATCAGGCTTTAAGTTGTTCACCTTCAAGTTAAGGAGTTCTTGGTAAGAAGTGGGTGGAGAGAACTAAGGGAATTCAGAGTGTAATCAGAACACTGAGAAACTTCCTCTCTTCTTTTTTTTTTCTTCCTTGCTAGCCTGAGCTGCTTGCGTGCTCCTTTCACAGAATTTAGGAATGTAAAGAGAGGACCAAAAGAGGCCCTGCCAGACAAGCCTTTCTCAATCAATTAGCTTGCAGCCATTACTTGTGACCCTGGGTCACACAGCATAATTGTGTGGGGTGTGCCTTCGGGGGTCCCTACGCTTATTACAGCTTAGATAACCAAAACCAAGTAGGCATTCACATCTAAAAATATTTTTAAAGAAATTATATTAAAAGATACAAGGTAGACTAAAGATAAATTCAAAGTTCCTTTTTACAGTAGTAACTATTTGATTTGGTTGATGAGTTGTTTCCTGTGAAGAAATCCAAAACAGTATTTTTATCCATCTTGGATCAAGCAGGATTTAGAAAGAAGCAGTAATGCATTTCTTTTATATTAAATTTCAAGGTAGAATTATGAAAATGATAACATAAATAATAGTTGTTATAAACCCTGTACAGGGTCACTATGAATCGGAACCGACTCCACAGCACACAGCCATCACCGCTGTTGAGTTGGTTCTGATTCATAGTGAAACTACATAGGCTTCTAAAAGAGGGGCTGGTGGATTTGAACCATAAATCTTGTGGTTGATCCTACAGCATCACACCAAGACTCTTGGGATTATATACCCCAGTGTGGCTCTAGTCCTCAAAGAGTTCCTAATCTTCTGAATGATAGTTATTCTCAGTTGTTGCTCTAAAAGAGCCTCTTCCCACACAACAGTTTTACTTCCTTTCACCTCCTATTCTCCAAGAAGAACCTCATGTCATTGCTTACTCTATCACCGCCCATACTTTGTAAATATGTACAGTCTTAAAAATATACACATACATGGTTGTTGTTAAGTGCTATTGAGTCAATTCTGATTCATAATAATTTGTAGCTATAAGATAAGCATTGGACGACAAAGTCAGTGATTCAAACTCACCAGGCACTCCTCAGAAACCCTGTGCAGGGTCGTTATGAGTCAAAACCGATTTGATATCACTTAACAACATTGTTAAGTGATGCTGAATTGGTTCTGACTCATAGCAACCTGTATAGTGTCTCCAAGGCTTTAATTCTTTGCAGAAGCAAAACCTCACCTTTACCCTACAGAGTGACTGGTGGACTCAAACAGCCAACTTTATGATTCACAGTTCAATGCTTATCC
>NW_006408609.1:10866512-10867871 GCF_000296735.1 Chrysochloris asiatica | reverse complement strand
TGAGTGGCTGGTGAATTTGAACCACCAACCTTGTAGTTCAAACAACTTTGCGGTCTGGTACATTAGCCCATAGTGTCACACCAGGACTCCTGAAAAATACTATACAATATTAAAAAGCAAAGAAATCACATAAGTAACTTATGAGGATTTGGTGTTGTGCTGTAGGGTAAGCACTGGACTGCAAGGTTGGTTTGAACTGCAAAGTCTACAGTTGAAACCCATCAGCTGCTCCTCAGAAACGCTATACAGAGTTATTATAAGTCGAAACTGACTTGACAGCACTTTGACAACAATAAACTATGGTCTTTCAGTTGCTTGATATCTATGGGAAAGCTGGCCAATAATTTTTAAAAAAAAAGAATGAAGAAGAATTAAAGTATTTGAATTATGGCTGGTGATGGCAGTTGTTGCCATTGAGTTGGTTCCAACTCACAGAGACCAGGTTAGGGCTTCTGAAGCTGTAAATCATTAAAGATTCAGAAAGACTCATCTTTTCCCCATGAAGTCGCTGGTAAATTCAAACAGCTGACTCTGCAGTTAGCATCCCACCTTGTAATTCACTACGCTACCAGGGCAATTGAACATACCGTGGACTACCAAAATAAGAAACATTTGTTTTGAAGCAAGTACAGACAGAATTGATGCCTCTGAATTGTGGTATTGGTGAAGAATATAGACTGTAACTAGATTGCCAGAACAAACAAATATGTCTTGGAAGAATATGTCTTGGAAGTGAGAATGCTCTAAAAGGAGACAATGGTGAGACTTTGTCTTAACATATTTGGACCTTGTGGAAGGGCATCATGTTTGGTAAAGTAGAGGGTAATCAAAGAAAGGAAAACTCCCAACAAGCTGGATAAACACAGAGACTGAAACAATGTGTTCAAAAAACTGAAGGATGGTGCAGGATTGGACAGTGCTTCATTTTGTTGTACAGAGGGTTGTTATCAGATGAAAATGACTTAAATGCACCTAACAATAACAAACAGAGGGCTCCTTAGAAGCAGATATGGTACAATTTTGCCTTGCTTACATTGGACACATCGTCAAGAAAATCCTATCACTAAAAAGGACATTATTCTTGGTAAAGTGAAGGACAGTGAAAATGAGACAAACACATTTAGATAATTTTTGACATGGTGGTTTCCACAATGGGCATAAACATATGAATGATCATTAAGATGGTACAGAACTGGGTAACGTTTCATTCCATTATATATAAGGTTGCTATGGTAGAAACTGATTTGATGGTAACTAAGAACAATGTTCCCCCTCTGTGAATTTGTCACAATATGGTGGTTTACATGTTTCTGTGATTCTGAAGCTATGCCACCAGCTTTTTAAGTACCAGCAGGGTCA
>NW_006408609.1:10848065-10857938 GCF_000296735.1 Chrysochloris asiatica | reverse complement strand
GAGCTTGAACCAGCTTGAGTTGGTTCTGACTCATAGTAACCCTGCATATATAAACTAACCCTGCATATATAAAGTCCTGGCGTGATACTGTAGGATAATGTACTGGATAGCAAGGTCGGTTTGAACAGCAAAACCAGCAGTTCAAACTCATCAGTTGCTCCGTGGAAACCTCATACAGGGTCGCTATGAGTTGGAGCTGACTTGACGGAACTTAAAAACAATAACACACATGCACACACACACATAGAGAGAAAGAGAGAGAGTGATTGAATCCTGGTGTGGCACAATCAGATAAGCATGGGACCACAAAGTTAGTTTGAACTACAAGTTGTTGGTGGTTCAAACGTACCAGCTACTCCTCAGATACACTATGCAGGTTGCAATATTTTTGTTGTTAGGTGCTGTCCAGTTGGTTCTGACTCATAGCAACCCTATGCACAACAGAATGAAACACTGCTCGGTCCTGTGCCATCCTCATAATTGTTAGACTTGAAACCATTGCTGCTGCCACTGTGCCAATAAGCACACATACACAGTCCTGGTATGGTACTACAGGATAAGCACTGGACTGCTAACCACAAGGTCAGTGGTTCAAACTTCCCAGCTGTTGCTCAGATTTGTAATGTAAAATTATACTATATACTAAGACAAAAATTTTAATAACTGAATGCCATATAAGAATCCTATATACATAGTCCAATCTACCTGAAAATTTGACTTAAAAACAGACTTAGGACTGTACTAAAAAATATAATAATAAGCGTAATAAAATCAATTGTGAGTCGTGAGTAGAAATTAATGGCTTCTATTTTCTCCAAAATATTTGGAGGAAAATATTCTACATGCAAAAAACAAAGGACTTTCTGATAAATGTAGAGAGGTCACTAGTAACTTGCATAAAACATACTCCAGCACTTGAAAGGGTATTGGTGATTTCATATCTCATAATGAACTTTTTTATGGTTGGTACCATAGTGAGTTCCTGACCTTTGTCTGTAAACATGTTTTTCAAAATTGAATGAATTAAATAGTAACAATAATATAAACTAGTGGAAGCTTTTAGTCTTAGTCATTCCATAACAATTGTTTCAAATAATGAAAACAAGAATTATTCAAAAGCACTTTGAGATGTTTTGCGAGCAGATATGTAGAAAATAGAAATTCTAGTTACTATTTGATGCATAAGAAGACCTTGGCCTAAACAGTTAAAGCACTGAACTACGAGCAAAAATTTGACTGCGCTATCCTACCCAGAGGTGCCTTGGAAGACAGGTCTGTTGTCTGCTTTTGAAAGTAACAGTAACAGCCAACTCCCCCCCCACACCCCACTTGCTCATACTAGCAGTTCCAGGGCGGCTACTCTGCTTTCTCCTCAAGCGGCATAGCGCCCTTGACCTGCAGGGACCATGAACAATTTGGATGTGTGATTTGAGGATAAGATATGGACTCCCCAGGCTGGATCATGTAGTTTGAGTCACTTGGTTAAATGAGTAAGAAACATGGAAAACCACCATTACAGAACAATGAGAAAGAGATGAAAAAAGAGTAAGCTATGGTTGACAATGTGTTTTTTTCAAGACTTACAAAGATTCTGAAAATTATGGTCCTAGGACATTTTGTAAAGAGACAGGTTACCTGATACTTATTGCTGTAATGCTGATTTATGGGACATATTATGATGTTTGGATAATTCAGAACAGGACACTTATTGAAAGTGATATCATTGGTCGTAGCAGGAAAGATTTCAAGAGATTCTTATTCAACCTCATGGCTGCCATTCCTCTGATCTCTCTGGTTAATAACTTCTTGAAGTTTGAGTTAAAGGAGCTCAAACTGTGCTTCCAAATAAGACTTACTAAATATCTCTATGAGGACTATCTCCAAGTTTTCACATGCTACAAAATAGGAAATCTGGACAACAAAATATTTAATCCAGACCAGCTGCTTACACAAGTTGTAGAAAGGTTTCTAACAGTGTAGTTGATCTGTATTCAAATCTTAGTAAGCCATTTTTAGATAGAGTTTTGTATATCTTCAAATTAACAAGTACAATCAGAGCTCAGGGCCCTACAAATATGTTGGCCTACCTTATTGTCTCTGGGCTATTCCTAACTCAATTTAGAAGACCCATTGGTAAGATGACAATAATTGAGCAAACGTATGAAAGAGAATATAGGTATGCTAATTCCCGACTCAATACAAACAGTGAAGAAACTGCCTTTCACAATGGAAATAAAAGAGAAAAGCAGACAATCTACTCAGTCTTTCATAAATTGGTGGAGCACCTACATAATTTCATTTTGTTTCTGTTCTCTTTGGGCTTCATTGATGGTATAATTGGCAAATACCTTGCCACTGTAGTTGGTTACCTAGTTGTCAGTCATCCTTTCCTGGATTTGACTCACCCTTGACATCTCAACAGCACACATTTGTAACTTCTGGAGGGTTACTACCAAAGTGGACGAATGCTCTTAAAAATGTCTCAGGCTCTGGGTAGTATAGTTTTGGCTGGTTGTGAAATTACTAGATTGGCTGGTTTTACTGCTCGGATTACAGAATTAATGCAAGTACTCAAGGATTTAAATCATAGCAGATATGAACGTACAATGGTCTCTCAACAGGAAAGAGGTACTGAAGGATCACAATACCTGGTGCTGGAGAAATCATCAACGCAGATAACAGTATACAGTTTGATCGTGTTCCTTTAGCAACGTCAAATGGAGGCATCTTAATCTAGGACTTTAATTTTGAGGTTTGATCTGGGGCCAATGTTCTATTCTGAGGTCCTAATGGGTGTGGGAAGAGTTCTTTGTTCCACGTTATTGGTGAAGTATGACCTCTTTTTGGAGAGTGTCTAGCTAGACATGAGAGAGGAGTTATTTTATGTTCCTCAGAGACCTTACATGACCCTTGGGACACTTCGAGACCAAGTGATATATCCGTATGAAAAAGATCAGAAAAGGGGATCTCTTACCTGGTACTGAAGGACTACTTAGACAACATCCAGTTGGGTCATATCCTGGAACATGAAGGAGGCTGGGACAGTGTTCAGGACTGGATTATGTACTCAGTGGTAGAGAAAAACAAAGAATGGCAATGGCAAGATTATATTATCATAAACCTCAGTTTGCCATTTTGGATGAATGCACAAGCTCAGTTAGTATGTATGTGGAAGGCTACACCTATAGTCACTATTGGAAGGTTGGTATTACCCTCTTCACTGTCTCACATAGAAAGTCTCTTTGGAAACATCATGAGTACTATCTGCATATGGATGGCAGAGGCAATTGTGAATTCAAACAGATAACAGATGATATAGTTGAATTTGGTTCTTAGAATCTGGAGAACTATATCTACTTCAATGAAATAACTGTAGGCTATGTTTAGAAATACAAAGTGGGTTATATAATAAAAAGAAAGAAAGAAAGAGTAACAAAAAACAAATCAAACAAACAAGATAAAAAACAAAACAAATTCCTGAAGTATATGTAGTCTTTAGAAAGCTCTACAAGTTAACTTTACCTTGGAATTCCAGGCTCCAATCTCCATTTTCATCTGCTGAGAAGACCAGGCTTTGTCTTCTTGTTTACTTCATCTAAGATAACTCCCAAGAATCAACAGGAGTCCTGGTGTGGCACTGTGGGTTAATGCACTGGACTGCAGAGCTGGTTTAGACTGCAAGGCCAGCAGTTCAAGTTCACCAACCACTCCTTGGAAATGCTACATGGGGTCACTATGGGTTGGAACCGACTTGATGGCACTTAACAACAACAACAACAACAAAAGAGTCAACAAAGCCATTGGGCTTTATATGTTAGAAGTCTGCCATCACACACCTCAAAGATCTGGTCTCAATCATTACAGCCTCTGCATGCACACAGCAAAGGACTTTCTGATAATTGTAGAGAGGTCACTAACAATCTACATAAAACATATACCAGCAATGGAAAAAGGCTTTAGTGATTAAAATAATGTATTTTTTAATTGTTTTAATGAATAAAACAATCATAGTCATTTTTTAATTACACAGAGGTTATGAAAATAATACCCTTTGTGAAAATGTGTTATTTTTCTTTGGAAAGATCACTATTAGAATGCTGTGGAAGCAGGTTGTCATCATCCCACAACTCCCCTGGTTCATTAGTACTCAAATGAGTCAAATCTATTCTTAGGACGTTTTCTAAATTCAGTTGGGATACACTCAAGGTCGTATACTGATTCTCGTGGACTAGTTTTAATTCTCTTTAGCTTCAATCTGCACTTACAGATTAACAATTGATGGTCGGTTCCACAGTCAACCCCTGGCCTTGTTTGGGCTGATGATAATGAGCTTCTCAACTAAAAGTCTCTTCCAACAGATGTAGTCAATTTGATTCTTGTGCATTCCATTTGGCAAGGTCAACATGTACAGACACAGTTTGTGTTGTTGGCAAAAGGTATTTGTAATGGCAAAGTCATTGGTCTTGCTATAAGTCATTCTATTATGTGATTTTCAGAGTCATTTCTATCAAGGCCACATTTTCCAACTACTGATGCTTCCTTTGTTTTCAACTTTCACTTTCCAATCACCAATAATGATCAATTCATCTTGATTGCTTGTTTTTATTAATTTCAGACTGAAGAAGCTGGTAGAATTCTCCAATTTCTTCATCACTGGCTTTGGTGTTTGTTGCATAAATTGGAATAATGGTTGTATGAACCGGTCTTCCATGTAGGCACATTGGTATTATCCTATCACAGAGAGTACCTCATTTCAACCTATTTCATGAAATGCTCTTTTTGCAAATGAATATGATTGTCTGATTCAAAATGGCAATATCAGTCCATTTCAGCTCATTAATTCCTAGGATACTTACCTTTGTGTGTTTCATTTCATTTTTGATGACTTCCAATTTTCTTATATCCATACTTCAGGCATTCAATATTCCAATTACTAATGGATGTTTGTAACTGTTACCCCATTGTGACTCTTGCCCCATCAGCAAATGAAGGTCCCAGAAGTTTTGCTTCATCCACATCATTAAGGTCTACTCTATTTTGAAGAAATAGCATCAAGGACTACAATTCCTAGTATGCACTTTTGTCCACTATTTTATTATCTTTGGTACTGTTGACATTATTTTAATTAAGTAACTTGAGATATGGCATGTCACTACCAGTAATCTTTCTGCTTTCCCTGTTTTTGAGTACTGGTATCAAAATAAGGAGCCTTTGATTGTGCAGAGGCTAAGTATTCAGTAGCCACTGAAAAGTGGGTGGTTTGAACCTATCAAGTGATCTGCAGAAGAAAGATGTGGCAGCCAGTTTCCATAAAGATTCCAGCCTTGGAAACCTTGTCAGTCATTTTACTCAGTCCTATAACATTGCTTTGAGTTGGAATGACTCAGGGGTAATTTGTTTAATATCAAAATATGAAGAAATAAGAGCTGTGGGAATATGAATATATATCCCAAGAAGCAGCATCTTCAATTGATGTCCAATATAATTATGGAAATCTCTACTCTAAAAGTTCAACTTCATAGATGCTTTTTAGTGTTTAACTGAGAGGTCAGCACACCAACCTATCATCCAGCTGGAACTGGAGGAGGGAGATTTAACCAGAACCAGTGGATAGTAAAAAAACAACAGGTGTTGTCTATTGGCAAACATGACAGTATCAAGCAAATAGAAAACACATATAAAATGTTGTTGTTGTTGTGATGTGCCGTGGAGTCGGTTCCGACTCATATTGACCCTACACAGGGTTTCTGAGGCTGTAAATCTTTATGGGAGCAGACCACTTCATCTTTCTCCCGCGGAAGCGCTGGTAGTTTCGAACTGCTGACCTTGCGGCTCGCAGCCCGATTCGTAACCACTACGCTACCAGAGGGCCTTATTTAAAATAACACAGACAAAATGGGGAAATAATGCTTTTTTAAAGGAAAACAATAAAATATAACGTATTAAAAATTTAGATAAAATAGGCTTTTTAAATAGAACTCTAGAAGATGTGATCTCTATGATATAGGAAAATTCAAAGAAAACAGCCTAGAAGAAAAATAAGATAAAATAGAAAGATACAATTTATGGGGGGAAAAGGGTGGGTGGTTGGGTATTACTGATTGGTTAAGGAATAAAAGGAAATAGGGATGACAAAGGACACTCTGAAAATGATAGTAGAAATATGGATAATAAATTTAAAGAAATGAGAAAGTTTAAAGTCTATAGCAACAATGAGCTCAATGGAAGAAATATTAAGATATTCAATTCCATACTTTTTATTCAATATATAAAATGTAAGGAAAATTATAAGCCATGCTATAGAAGAAGAAAACTATAAAGTATGAAAAAATCCAACAATATTAGTGCATGTATGCACTTACATATTTAAAGAAACATTATGTTTATGAAAAATGGGTTAAGAAGAGGAACAGATGATTCAAATAAATCAAATAAATGCAAAGTAAAACAACATTGGGAAAAATCGTATAAATGGTCTCCTGTTTATTATTGTCTATATTTCCATTCCCTCATTGAGCCAATATTATAGCAAGTGAAAATATAGACAATAATCAAATAAACAAGTAAATGTGACCTAACACATAACAAAAAAAAATAATAATAATAATGCAGGATAGGGGAATAATATGATTTTGGAGAGGATGAATATGGCTTTTTAGACAAGGTGCTCAGGATAACAGCACTGTAGTTTGGTTACATTTGAGCCAACACAAAGTGAAATGTGGAAGTCAGATATAATATATATGGGAGAAAAGCACTTCTGGAGAAAGAACCAATTGTGCAGAAGCCCTGAGGCTGGAAAAGAATCTTACAATAATATTATATCAAGAATTCTTTCAAAAGAAAGTCATCAGTGAGAGAGAAAAACATTTTTGTACAATATGTTGGTTACAATTGCCTATAAAATTGAAAATAGAGTATATCAATTTTCATTATATAATATTATATAACCAGTTTGAATCACTATTATAAAGAATTATAGAATGTGAATTTTAGATAAGTAAAAGCAGAAACACATACACACAAACTCCAGGAGATAATGTATAATCCCAATTTTGTAAAATGAGTATCTTTGAATATAGAAAAAAGACCAAAAATCTAAATGTTGATAGTAATTTCATTTCTTTATATGAAAATCTGATTCTTTTCACTTTGATATTTTTCTAATGCTTTTATAATTTAATGTATATTTTAAAAATTGGTAAACAAAAGAAAAACAGGTACTACAATCAGAGTCAAAAAATAAATGTATACCATCATTTGCAATTCTATTGTTAAAGCATTATTCATTCTAGCTTTTTCCTTAATTTGAAACATTTACTCTCCCATATCTAGTTGGTCAGTACTTGGGATTATACCTAATTCATTATTTTAAATTTAAAAAATTCTACTTCCCCTTCATCTCACTGCTTCTTCCTTGTTAATAAAATCTATAAGAAAGGTTTAAATATAGAAATAAAATCATGCATATGTGTGGCTGTAGCCTCTATTTTCTCCTTCACAAGCACATAGCAAGGATGATCTCTTTCTCTCTGTGACAAATGCCTCCCACAGCATCTAGCACTTTGACCCTTAGTTGAATCTTCCCAGACAATCTAAAATAACTCATGTCCGAGAACTTCCCTGTCCTTATGGGTCCCAAAGGGCTGGTGTAGCAGCAGGAAAGTATCTGACTACACCGCTTAGGATGTGTAGTCAGAGGGGCAAGAAAGTGGTGAGTTGAATGAGAATGGTTAAAAAAAAAAGTGAAAATAAAGAAAGAGAGCAAGCAAGGAAGGAAATGAAAGAGAGAGAAAGAAAACAGAGAAAACTACACAAACTGGCTATTAATTAAAAGTGAAAGCTGACAAGGTATTAGAATTGCAAGGGCAAACTCCGATACTAAGGAATCACAACAAGAATATTCAGTTCATGATTTATTGTTTTGGTAAATATAAAAATGTATTTTACAAATAGAATCTGATTGCTGACATTTAAAGATCTTTAAAAAAAAATAACACAACAGTATAGGAAGTAAATTATGAAGTTAAAAAAGATGAAAAGGAAAGAAGGCTGAACTATCATAATTTGATAAAAATAAATTATTAGATGAGGAGATAGGAAGGAAAGGAAGCAAGGCTCCTCAAGAGGTGATATTAAATGTATGTGCCTAAGTAGCCTGACATGCATTGCTATCTAGATATAAGTAGATGTTTTAGAGCAGAATATAGAAATAGTGTAATTATATTAGACACAATAGCAGATAGGATGGGAAAGCTAGAGTGTTCAAAAGAAAATTGCAAAATACAGGGAAAGAAAAAAGTCACAAAAAAGAAAAATGCAAAAGTCAAAGCCACATGTCTTGCATATAAGAGGTAAAGATTAAAGTATTACTCTGTAAGAAACTACATAATGGGCAAGTGTTAAGCTCCTCTGAGGAAGAGCTTCTGTGCTCAGGGCTAAAGGAGGGTCCTTATACCCAGACTGTTTTGTATTACACATTTGATACTCGACAGTCCCCAGTGGTATATCACTGTTAATATATTCCATCAAGTCAAGAATTGTTCTAGCTGTTAGGTGACTAAATCTGCCTGGATCCCAGAAACAGGCCTAGGAAGATAGGAAGGTAACAAGATTAATCAAGGAAAAGAAACTAGGGGCATTAGGCAAATGTATTCTAATACATTAGGCTTATACAGGAAAACAAAATTTAGTCAAAAATAACAGCTTAGACTCTATTTGACACACTTACAATGGAATTTCTATGAGATAAACCTAGACTACAATGAGCAGATAGTATAAAAGTATGTTACATGCTACAACTTGAGGAGTATGGAAAAGCAAGCCTTTCAAAAATTATTTTCGCTCTAGCTCTTTCTAGTGCCCCAAATCCTATAGGATCAACATACTGGCTGTTATATTAGTAAAATGTTGCCTGTGGTAATTCCTACAAAATAAGAATTCCTACATCTATACATGTAAAAAAAAAAAATTTTTACATGATTAGATTAACCTTTCTACAACTATATTAGACCTGAGATTAACCTATATAGAGTCATACAAATAAAACACTGATTGAAGAATTTTGCCAAGAAAGTCATGCCTGTCAAGATCAGGGATGTTGTATCTAGCAATATATCTTCCTGACAATTAATAGAACAAACAGAAAACATGGATCCTATTCTATAGCCTAGGAGTTTTGATAGTGTAGTGGTTACAAGTCAGGCTTTTAATCTCACAATTAGCAGTACAAAATTACCAACAGTTCTGTAGGAGAAAGATGAGGCTTTCTGCTCCCATAAATATTTGTAGTTTTGGAAACCCAATGCAAAGTCGCTATGAATCAAAACTGACCCCATGGAACATAACTACTTAGTCAATGGTCAAAACCACTACATTTAAAGATCTTATTATACTGTACCTGAAACTTTGGTTGCTCATCCTGTTACTGATAATTTAGTTTATTTAATTGGATAATACTAAACACGTATCCCACAACTTTTCGTCAGTTTGCGTACTGTGGTGACTTGTGAGTTTCTGTGATTCTGGAAGGCATGTCATGGGTACTTTAAATACCAGCAGGGTCATCCATGGTGGAAATGCTTCAGATGAGCTTCCAGATGAAGACAGACAAGGAAGACAGAGAGACAAACTACTTCCGAATATTGAGTCACTAAAAAGCTTATGAATAGCAGAAAAAAACTGTCAGATAAAGTGCTGGAAAATGAGCCCCTCAGGTTGGAAGGCACTCATAATGCATGTGGAGAAGATCTACCTCCTCAAAGTAGAATTGACCATGATGACACAAATGGAGTAAAGCCCATTGGAGTAAAGGCTGCGGGACTGTCATTTGCTGATGGGGAACAACTCAAAATGAAGAGAAACACAAAGGAC
>NW_006408609.1:10835927-10844515 GCF_000296735.1 Chrysochloris asiatica | reverse complement strand
ACTTGTAGGATGACACCAAGAACATCATACATGAGGAAAGCCAAAAGTCATTAAGAAGACAAGAAAGAAGGAAAAGGTCAAAATGGATATAAGAAGAGACAACTGAAACTTGCTCTCCAGCAAAGAGATGCTAAAGCAAATGGGAGAAATGAGGAGGTACAAGAGCAGAACAGAAAATCTCAAAGATCATTTTGAGAAGACAAAGTCAAATTGCAACAAAATGTGCAAATATGTGGAGCTAGAAAAAGGGAAGAACACACACAGTATTTCTCAAGCTGGGGGAACTGAAGAAAAAATTCCAGCCTCGATTTTCATTATTGAATGATTCTCTGGGGAAATTATTGAATGATGCAGAAAGCATCAAAAGAAGATTGAAGGAATACACAGTCACCGTATCAAAAGAAAATGGTTGACATTCAACCATTTCAAGTGGTAGCATATGACCAAGAGCCAGAGATACTGAAGGAAGTACTTCAAGGTGTATTGAAGTAATTGGCAAAAAAACAAGGCACCAGGAATTGATGGGAAAAAAATTCAAATCTTTCAAGAAAATGAGGCAGCCCTGGAGTCACTCACTCATCAGTGCCAAGAAATTTGGAAGACAACTATCTGGTCAACTGATTGGAAGAGATCCATATTTGTGCACATTCCAAAGAGAAAACATCAGACAATAATTTTGATATCCCATGTGAATAAAGTTTTACTGAAATTAATACAGAAACGGCTGTAAGCATACACAGACAGAGAACTTCCAGAGCTTTATGCCAGATCCAGAAAAGGACATGGAATGAGGGATATCATTGCTGATGTCCAATGGATCTCAGCTGAAAGCAGAGACTACTAGAAAGTTATTTACCTGTGCTTTATTGACTATACAAAGGCTTTTGATTGTGTTTATCATGGACAACATTGAGAAGTATTATTGTTCCTGAACACTTAATTGTGCTCATGAAGAATATGTACATGTACCAAAAGGCAGTTGTTCAAACAGAACATGGGAACACTGAATAGTTTTTAAATTAATAAAGGTGTGTGACAGGGTTGTATTCTTTCACAATACTTAGTTAACATGTATGCTGAGTAAATAATCCAAGAAGCTGGGTTATATGAAGAAAAACGTGGCATCAGCATAGGAGGAAGACTCATTAACAACCTGATATGTGCAGATGATACAACCTTGCTTGCTGAAAGTGAAGAGGACTTAAAGTATTTACTGGTGAAGATCAAAGAGCACAGCCTTCGATATGGATTACATCTCAATGTAAAGGAAACAAAAACCCTCACCACTTGACCAATAAACAACATTCTTATCAACAGAGAAAAGATTGAGGTTGTCAAGGACTTCATTCTTCTTGGATCAACCATCAACACTCATGGAAGCTGCAGTCAAGAAATCAAATGACATATTGCTTTAGGCAAATCTGCCGCACAACACTTTTTTAAAGTGTTGAAGAGCAAAGATGTCAGCTTGAGGACTAAGGTGCGCCTGACCCAAGCCATTATATTTTCTATAACCTCATATGGATGTGAAAGCTGGACAGTGAATAAGGAAGACTGTAAAAGAAGTGATGCATTTGAGTTATGGTGTTGGAGGAGAATACTGAACGTCTATGGGCTGCCAAAAGAACAAACAGATCTGTGTTGGAAGAAATGCAGCCAGAGTGTTCCTTGGAGGTCAGTATAGCCAAACTTCATGTGTCATACTTTAGACATATTGTCAGGAGGGATCAGTCGCTGGTGAAGGGTATCGTGTTTGGTATGACGGATGGTCAGAGAAAAAGAGCAAGACCCCCAGCAAGATGGATTACCAAAGCGGCAGCATTAAAGGCATCAATTGTGACAAAAATTGTGAGGTTGGCCCAGGACTGTGCAGTGTTTCGTTCTGTTGTGCATAGGGTCGCTATGAGTTTCTACCATCTCAATGACACCTAAGGAAAACAACAACAACAAAAATGTATTAATAGGCCACAAACTAGTTTCCTGAGATTCATGCATCTATAGCTAAATAATCAGTCTTAAACTTTTTATTAAAAGAGGATTTGTTGTATTACTGGATATGCAAATGCTAATAAAGTTCTATGACTACAAAATGTGTGTACAATATTTGATTAGGTACTATTGTTAAGATCTTAAAATGCAATGTGATTTGAGTGATGAATTATTGCCTTGCTTTACCATTTTGTTATTAATTATTAGTTAAGTTGTTGTTGTTAAATGCCGTCGAGTTGGTTCCCATCCATAGTGACCCTGAACAGGCTTTCCGAAGCTGTAAATCTTTACAGGAGCAGAAAGCCTCCTCTTTCTCCTGCGGAGCAGCTGGTAGTTTCGAACTGCTGACCTTGCGGTTCGCAGCCCAATTCGTAACCACTACGCTACAACTCTAAAGCTTCAAAGAAAATTTAATATAACTATAGCATGCACCAAAAAGGTAAGTGGATATTTGAACTAATGAATTTTGGAATACATTACACATTACAAAGTTTATTCTGCTCTTATTCTCCTTCCTTTCAGAAAATAAACCTCAAGAAGTGAGACAAAATATCACAGGATTCTTATAAGTGCAGAGAACTGTTAAGACCTTCTATGGAGGTGTAGTCTTTTTCTGTAACACCTGTCAAACAAGAGAGTATTTTGCTAATGTGCTAGAATTCCAACTATGACAACCATAAACAGTGTGTTGGCTGTTTCTACTCTCTTGCTAAATATCTATGGAATTCATAAGTTGTGACTTAGAAATACTACTAATTAATTAGAATTATAATTAGATAACTAGAATTAGAAATAGATACAGACAGTCAAAACATCATGCTTATTAGTAAGTGAAAACGTACACAAGTGTCTCCCAAAAAACATGAAACTGGAACGGCTTTCCTGAAAGACAGAAAAAAAAATGTTCTAGCAGTTGACAAGGAGGCTGATCCTGCCATATTGATATGGGGAAAAAAAAAGATAAAGGAAGTAGTCAGACACTTACATTGTTTCTTTTATTTCACCTAGTCTTCCACAAACGTTCTACACTAGCAAATACGTATCACTTAGAGGTGATCTAGCAGCCATTCCATTTCTCACCTCCCACGTTTTCTTGGAGAATTTCCTATGTTTGCAAAGCAACTTCTGCACAGCCTGTTTCCCTGCCCTGGTTCTTTTCAAGGAGTCCTGGTGTGGTGCTATGGAATAAACACTCGACTCATGGTTGGCATTTCAAACCCACCACTCGCTCCTTGGAAATTCTATACAACCAGGATCACTATGAGTCAGTTAATGGCACTTAACAACAACAACGATCATTCTTTTTAAAATAACTTGTTCCTTTTCTCCTTTAAGAGTCAATTTGGGAATCACCTTCTTTGTCCCTGCCCAGTCTGTTAGATCCGGGCAAGGGCAAAGGAGGTCCTGATATCCTTAATATTGCACTTACTGTTGTTGTTGCTTTTAAGTGCCATCAAATCAATTCCACCTCTTAGTGACCCTCAATAGAGTTTCTGAAGAGTGATTGGTGGGTTTGGACTGCAGACCTCGTGATTAAAAGTTCATTGCTTCTCCTAAATTAAAAGTAGAAATTTAATCACTCCAGTTTGCCATTGAATGGCATGGGAAACACTGGACTTTCACCAGCCCCATAGTATGCCATGGGCTGGTTGCCCTGGACCTAGAAAAGTGACAAAAGCCCACTGGTATCCAGCTGTTGCATTATATTGATGATGTCATATGAACTTGTGATTCTCTTCCCTTGCTTCAACAAGTAGCGTCACAGTGTCACACCTAAGTTCCTGAGGATGGACCATCAATGATACCAAACTGTAGGGATCTGGATCACTGGTCAAATTCTTGGGGTTTGTGAGGTTGGGTATGACAAAGGTGTTTCCTGAAGCCATAATTGACAAAAAGCATGCCACTGTCCTACCAAAGTGCAAGAGTCACAAACATTCTTAGGTATTAATTATTCTTAGGAAATTGGGGATACTGAAGGCCCTTTACTCCCCATCCAGCACAGATTTTGTGCCGCCTGTACCATCTAGTAAAGAAAGGAAGGAAACTTCTGGGTCTGGACTCATAATGAGTCCAAAGTAGTGGTACAGCAGGTACAGACTCTTGGAACCATAGCTGTAGGACATGAATGTGAATTGGCCACCATCAGCTCTCTGGAATGGTATGATTAGGCATTTGTGGCAATGGCGGCAACAGGGTCATATATTCCCTTAGGATTTGGGTCCCAACTATGAAAAGGCGTGCAAACCTGATACAGCCCTCTAGAAAAGCAACTGTGTATAGTATACAACAGTTTACAACTTGTCACAAAAGAGGCCCCTGTAACAATGTGAGCACACTATCCCTTACCGGGATGGGTCAAAGACTTTGTCAAGCTGTAGTCATGGTGATCTATTCCAGCACACTGGCCAACTGGCATGCATATTTTCAACAAAGAAGTATCCTCTTCATCAGCCCCTTGAATGTACAGCTATACCAGATTCTTGGGCCAGTTACCTGTCACTGATGAGAATCACCAGTCACCCACAATGGAGGTGCCCACATGGGAGAGTCATGTAATTGAGGAGTAGATCCTTTTCCCCAAAGAAGCCTGGTCCACGAATGGCTCAGCCCAGGCAACCCCCACGGGAGAACGGCTGTGGCCATACCATCTGCTACGGAAGTTATGTGGATTGAGCAGGGCACCAGGCAGAGTAGCCAGTTGACTGAGTTGAGAGCTGTTTGGATGATACTGATGCATGAACCGAGCCTCATAGTCCTAAGCAAGGACAGCAGAGTGGTGTACATGGGACCAATGCTACAGCTAATACAGTGGAAAGAGCAAGGCTGGCTAGTAAACCAGTGAGCTCTCTGTGAATGGAGACATGAAAGTATATTTGGACCCACATCTAAGGAATGGACGTTACAGTGTTCCAAATATCAGACCATAGCCTGCTCACCGCAGTGGGCAACACTCAAACAAATGAGCTGCCTTGCTTGTGAGCCATACAGCAAGAACTGGCAGAACAAGTGGCAGAGTGGCTACATAGGAAGACCAGGCACAAAGGACAATGTACACTGTGGGCCATCGCCAAAGAGATGGATCTCACCCTCTCCATGAAACAAATTGTGGAAGCTTGCCAACAGTGCCCTAGCTGCTTGTTGGAACGTCATAAACTCAATCCCTATCAGATGGGCAGAAAACTTCAAGCAGATATATCAGGCAAAGAATGTAAAGTACATTACATAGGACCCCTCCCCATATCAGACAACTGCCGGTTCACTCTGACATGTGCAGACACCCCTGCATGACTCTTGCAAGTATACCCATACTAACAGGCTACTCAGGTCTCCACTATTCCCTTCCAACTTTCTGCTGCCTTCAGCACCCCAACTGCCATCGCTAGAAATCAGGGGACCCACTTTGCTGGACATGAGGTCCAGGAATGGGTAGATGGCCTGGGCATTTCATGACCTTTTCATCTCCCATATCATCCTGCTGCAGCAAACCCTGTGACAGAATACACACTCATTGCAACAATGGAGCCAGCACCTACCAGAAGCTCTATGATGAATCAATGAATACCAAAGGCAGACCCAACCTAGTGCCTTTTCAGCTGCTCACCCAGGGACTTCAAAGGGTCATGAAAATCCAAATACCCGCTGGAAACAACTGCCTTTTGCCATTGGCCAGAGGCTCTAATAATCTGTGGTTGCCATTGCCCCAGTATGTAATGTAGCCCCAGGGAAGTCCATGGTCTCCTTTTCCTGAGAAGGACAAACAGGTTCCCATTGATTTGGCTTGAGGTTGGCTTACAAAAGTCCCCATGGTTTCATCCAACACTTTCCTAAAGTCTACATTTTTTTCCAACCTGAAGAGAGTCCCATCCTTCAAGGGACTCTGGTTTTTAAGACTATGGAGTATTGTAGTCCCCACATTGGACTACACAATTTTTCTGTCCCAAGAGGGACCTTTGGGACAAAGAGTATGATATTGTAAACCAGGGACTACCTTGAGTTCTTTCTCCTCCACTACTGTATGTGTTTTACTGAGTGGACATTATTTGTCCCTATAGTAGCTCTCACCTTTCTGTCCTGCCCTTAAGAGTCTGCAGTCATATTTTGCTAGTTGGACCACCATGATTACAGACATGAAGAATCAATCAGACTGTTGGATCAATCATCTTCTCTTGACATGGCATGGCATGGAAAATTGCACTTGCTAACACCAGTGCTTGAGCTTGACAGTGTGGAGGAAACAGTTGAGACAGTCTGTGAGCCATTTCCCAACATTTCCAGCTAATTGTTCTGTAGAACTCCAGTGATTGAATTGCACTTATTCACATGAATTCTGTATGGTACAGGAGCAAATTTATCTACTTATCCTCAAGGCTATGTTCTATGGAATGATCTGGGGTGGCTGTCACTGGTATATATCTAATTAAACCATGAGGCCCCATGGTGTATAGAGAGAGCCACTGCCAATCACAACTGTAATATAGTCTGTCTTCCATGGCAAGCATGAAGTCAATTCATTCTAGTTAACTCATCTATGTGGTTAGGTAAACAAGATAACACTAGGGTTGGAGCTTTTCCTCCCCTGTGCTGGCTCTGAAAATTGTGCATCTCATGGATAACACAGGAATGTTGTTGTTGTTAAGTGCAGTCGAGTCGATTCTTACCCATAGCGACCCTGTATAGGGTTTCCAAGGAGCAGCTGGTTAGCTTGAACCAACAACCTTGCAGTTCTAACGACTTTGCAGTCTGACGCATTAGCCCACAGCACCACAAAGGGATAGTCATTTACAAATGCTGGCCCATTAAACCCAGCAACTGGGATACAGTTAGAGCTCTGGTAATGTAGTGATTACAAGTGTGGCTGCTAACTTCAAGGCCAGCACTTCGAAGCTACCAGCTGTTCTGTGGGAGAAAGATGAGGCTTTCTGCTCCCATAAAGATTAACAGCATAGGTAACTGACTCCATGACACACAACCACCGCAACTACTGGGCCAAACACACTTCCTGGTGGTTTTACCCCCTTGCAGTCCTGGCCCCTAAGCTGCATCCATCAATATTGACTGGCTCTAGGGAAACATACTGCACTACTTTAAATCAAACCCACCGTCTTACTTTGTTATCAGATGAAATAAGACAAATGCACAAGATGGTACTGCAAAACCACATGGTCCTAGACATTCTTGCAGTCACTCAGTGAGGCATCTATACTTGCATTTATACTAATGTGATGTGTATGCATCTGATTATCAACATAACATATCCACATTTCTACAATACAACAGTTATCTACTGACTCCTTTGCAAACCTGACTTAACCTCTTACCCTCAGTATGGAACCTTATATCAGTTGTTGAGATCTTGAGCTTAAGGACAGTGTTTTTTTGTAGTATACGCTGTTGCTGTCACCTTTGGAAACAATTCTCCAACGCCCAGGTTCAAGGGATCATGTGGAAGACCAGTGGTAAGATTGTAAGGGTCATTTAGCAGTATTGGCATGGAGTGTAGGGATAGAACACAAATACTCCAAAAATGGCCTTGTTAACCCAAACCCATATCTCCTACCTCTTCCCCCTGCTCTTATTATGTATACTGAAACTCATTGTTCTCATGCTTTAGTTATGCATATGACAGGAAGGGGCAGACAGTCTGGCACTTTGTGGTTTTCCTGCCTTTCTGTGTTCTGCTTACCTCCTGTAACTGCCCTGACACATGAGGCTTGTTTACCCCATGATCTAAAAAGACCCTAGCACATTCCCCTGGCATAGAATCTTAACCAGCTGTCCACCACTGGATGCAGTACTGCTGTCCCTGTCAGTACGTTTCCCTTTGGAATAAATGAGTATATCTCAGGCTGTCACCTGATCAGTTTTTCAGTCTCTTGGCAGCTACCTAAGTGTAAGGGTTCTCCCTTCTGGACTTAAACCCAAACATACACCAAGTCAAATCAAATACTCAGAAGTTCTTCTTTTCTTTAAAATTGTTCCAAAAAAGTAGGCTGTGTAACAAATATAAGCTTATCAAATTGATGAATTAATCCAATATTTGTGATTAATAGATTAATCTTATAAATGTGACTAATAAATTAATATTATAAATGATACAATAAATTTGATAGTAAATAATAGCTTCTTAAAAGAATCAGTGGATAAAGATTGATAAAATAGTTGGTTTTATAAAGAAAATAGTATTCATAAAATTATATTATATTACCTAGTCTCCAGAAAGCTGAATTTCATTCAAATGAAGAACTCTTTGGATCTGGTTATTCATAACCATATTACTATCATCATGGGTAATTTAAGTGAAAATGACTGGAGGGAAGGAATATTGCTTTGTTAATTCAGAATTTGCATATATTCAGAAACTTTGTATAGGCATTCTGATCCTGATACTATGAGCCTATTATCATTAAGGTTATATTTGTTCTCCTCTAGACCAGTCTTTGGAGAAGGTCGCTATGGGTCAGTACAAACTCAATGGCACCTAACAACAACAACAAACAAACAAATACAAATATAATTCAGAATAGTAATTTTCAGAGTATAATGACTTTTGGTTATGAATCGGGCTGCGAACCGGAAGGTCAGCAGTTCGAAACTAC
>NW_006408609.1:10830606-10835805 GCF_000296735.1 Chrysochloris asiatica | reverse complement strand
AATTTACAAAACAGGATGAGATTCTCTATTATTATTTCTGGAGCACATCCTACTCTGATTTTTTTTCCCTCTGCCATTCTTAGAGAACGTGTACTCTCCACAACAGATCAATCTAACTCTTACTTATTTCCTTAGAAATAAGGGTCAGATAACATGCAATATCCTTGGGAAAGTGGCCTAAAATGACTGAAAAAATCATTTCAGTAAGACATCAGGAAGCACAACTGTTTCCATCAACACCAACAAAATGAAAACAAAATTATCTAGAACTATGTGCTTTCTGAATCAGAGTTTGTGAAAATATCACACATGCTGTGTTCTGACCACCCAGGAGAAAATCAAAGTTACTTTATCATTCCGCAAGCATCTTGGTCCTACTGATGCTTATGATTCTAAAAGTAGGATCATGGGTGGGATCATTTCTGTTTCTGGGTCACAGTCAGTTACTATCTGCAAAAGCAGCATTAGGAGAACACTTTAAAATCTTCTTTTGTTCCTGACCTGCAATGGGAATTGGTGGTTTATGACATCAACGGGAAAACTGTAGGTTTTCTTTGTGGATGTAAGTATGTGGTTGTGTAAATTGAAAACATGCAACTGAGGGCCTGGAAAAAAATCCTATTTTAATCTGGTGCCTTCTTCAACTCATCTAAAATTTAAAAAAACTCATGGTAACTCCATGGGTTTCAGAGTAGAACTGCGCTCCATTGGCTTATTAATGGCTGATTTTTTTAGAAGCAGATGAGAAGGCCTTTCTTCTAAGATGCCTATGGGTAGATTTGAACTTCCAAGATGTGGATAGGATCCAAGAGAGTTAACCATTTGCACCATGCAGGTAACCCAACTCATCTAATTGTGATACTGATTGGTAGTTGAATGAGAGACCCTGGATCATTTTCAGGATGGTTCTTAGAAAGAGGTTTAAGACAGTCAAATTGCTTTATCAAAGAATGGTTCATTTCCTTCATTAACTGGTCAGAATCTTGTTTGTTGTTGTTGTTGTTAAGTGCCAACCATTTGGTTTCAATTCATATGGAACTTGTATAGGGTTTAAATTTTTGAAGGAGCAAAATGTCTCATCTTTGTTCCATGGAGTGGCTGTTGGGCTTGAACTGCTAATCTTGTGGTTTGCAGTTCAGTGCTTATCCTATGAAGCCACTGAGCAGTAATCTTGGTAGCTCAAAAGAAAAAGAAAAAAACTCAGTGAATATTTCTGTTCACCATGAAATAGACTTGAATGTACAGGAGTGACCCATAGTGCTCCAAGTTTTTCTTCTTAAGAAACTAACACTTTGACACTGTTAGAACACAGTTACACAGGTTAAATGCTAGGCTGCTAACCTAAAGGATGGTGGTTTGAATTCACCAGCTACTACATTGGAGAAAAGACCTGTTTATCTGTTGGTCTTGTTAGGTACCATCGAGTCATAACACTGCTTAGCTCTGGTGTGGCACTGTAGGAAAAGCACTAGACAGCAAACCCACCAGTTACTCCTTGTGAACTATACACAGGGTAACTTTGGGTTGGAATTGACTTCATAGCACTTAATAATAAGTCCTGTGTCATACCCACAATCAGTGTTGTTTCAGCCAATTATCACAGCCACTGTATCAACCCATTTATTTGAGGGTCTTCCTATATTTTGACCTTCTACATTATCAGGATAATCAAACTTCGTCTCTCATGCTTCAGACATATTGTCAGGAGGGACCCGTCCCTGGAGAAGGATATCATGTTTGGTAGGCTGGAGGGTCAGAGAAAAAGAGGAAGACCCCCAACGAGATGGATTGGCAAAGTGGTGGCATGAATGGGCTTAAGTGTGACAATAATGAGGTTGGCCCAGGATCGGGCAGTGTTTCATTCTGCTGTGCATACGGTCTCTATGAGTCGGTACTGACTTGGTGGCACCTAACAACAACAACAACATAATCAAGAATGATGTCCTTCTCCAGGAAATAGTCCTTCCTGGTAATATTTTCAAAGTACATGAGACAAAGTCTCACCGTTATCACTTCTAAGGAGCATTCTGGCAGTACTTCTGCCAAGACAGAATTTTTCCTTCTTCTGGAAATCCATGATATGTCTGTTTCTTCACAATATTATAATTCAAAGGCATCAATTCTTCCCTGGTCTTCCTTATTCATTGTCCAGCTTTTGTATGCATATGAGGCAATTGAAAATACCATGGTCAGTTTGACCTTTGTCCTCAAGATGCCATTCTTGTTTTTAGCATTTCCAAGAGGTCTTTGGTAGCACATTTGTCAGTGCAATACTCCATGTCATTTGTTAACTGTTGCTTCCACCAATATTAAATGTAGATCCAAGTAAAATGAAATTCTTGACAATGGCAGTCTTTTTTCCTTTTATCATGACATTGCTTACTGGTCCATTTGTGATGATTTTTGTGTTTGTTTTTGTTTTACACTGAGTTGTATTCCATACTAAAGACTATTCTTTGATCTTGGTCAGTAAATGTCTCAAGTCCTCTTTGCTTCCAGTAAGTTAGGTTGTGTGAACTACATATTGTGGAGTCCTGGAGTGGTACTGTAGGATAAGCAATGGACTGCTAATCACACGCTCAGTGGTGTAAAATCACCATTCACTCCTTGGAAACCCTATATAAAGTTACTCTGAGTTGGACTCCATGCTCTGGCACTTAACAGTAACAACAATATCTACATATAGCAGATTGTTAATGATCCTTACTCCAACCCTGATGCTGAGAAAGGGGTAAAAGAGAGTGCATAAATCAGAATTAAATTTACCGACTGAAATACTGTGACCAAAATCCTGAGGCATGGTGATGCCTGCTCTACTTCTTGCTTAAGAAATGGTAAAGATGTTCAGAACATGCCCAGAGTGCATAGCCGAGCAGACACATCCTGGGACTTGCTAGTAAGAAAGATCACCCATAAAAATTCCATATTTTATGCGAATGACTATTAAGGAAGACCACCTAAAAAATTCTGTAGTTTTACTTCCTTGTGAGCTACTCTGCAGGTTGGACTGGTTTACCTAGTGCCCTAGGCATAACTTTAAAGGACAAAACATCTACTGGGACAAAGGAACATGCTTAGGAGGAGAAGTCTGAATTAGGATCCCAAAGAACCACGCATTTTCAACATCCCAGAATAAATTCTATCTGTATCTTCTGCTGTAGTCATTTGTGATGGAATGCATCTTGAAGAATTGCTGTGTATGTACCCAATTAGCCTGGCTCCTCTGAAATGGGCCATTTTCTGAAAATTCCTGTCCATCCCTAGAAAGAAACATGATATATTTTCCTTAGCCAAGCCTTTTAAATCCTAGCAAAACTTTTGTTCAGGGAGATGGGGTTTAAGTGTTGTGTTAAATCCTCCTCATCTCCACTTGCAAGCCTCTTTCCTACAATAATTTTTTTGCTCCTATGGAAACTCACCTGACTATTTTTAATCAGTAGAAGGCAATACCGTTCTCTTGAAGCATGGAGTAGAGGTTGGCACTCCCTGTAACAATGTCATATTCTTCTTCATACAGTCTAGCTTCTCAGATTTTTTGCTGAGCATACAGATTCATAAGTATGGTGACAGGGTACAACCCAATCACACAACTTTACTGACTGTGTCTTGTTCTATATACAGAATCTTCATGAACACAATGAAGTGTTCCAGAATTTCCATCTTCACAATGCTATATATAACTTGTTATGATCTACACAGTTGAGTGCCTTTGCCTAGCCAATAAAATATCTTTCTGATATTCTCTACTTTCAGGCAAAATCCATCTGATATCAACAAACAGATCCCTCATTCCATATCCTCTTTTGAATTTGACTTGAAATCTAGCAGTTCCATAGCAATGTATTACTATAACTTTTTGTAATTATCTTCAGCATAGTTGTACTTGTATAGTGGTTATGAATTGGACTGCTGTTTTCACTGCCAGCAATTCGAAACTACCAGCTGTTACGTGATAAAAAGATGAGGCTTTCTGCACCCACAAAGATTTACAGCTTCAGAAACCCTATGCAGGGTCATTATGAGTAGGAACCAACTCCACGGCACATAACAACCAACAACCAACCAATGTAGAAAATAATCTGTAGGAATTTGTATATTTAACATACATAATATTTCAGGGAGCCCTGGTGAGGTACTATAGGATAAGCACTGGGCCACAAGGCCAGTTTGTACTGAAAGGTTGGCAGTTCGATTTCACCAGCCACTCACTGGAAATCTTACACAGGGCTATTATGAGTCAGAACCAACTCAAGGGCACTTAACAACAACAACAAATATTTACAGACTCATGCTTATCTGAAAATGCATTTATATAAATATATTGATCTTGTTAGTGTATATTCTCCAATCACCTACAATTTTGTTAATTTCTCTCTTCAGTTTATTTAAAAGTTTTAGAATTAAAATGATAAACACTAGATGGACAATAGTAGCGAGAGCTTCTGAGTTGCTTGTCAGTAATACCGCATGTTATCTCAGTGTCTGCTGGTTCAGTAAAGGTTCCCTTTGTAATTTGTTTCTTGTACACAGTAGAGGATGAGTCTGGAAAGTTTCTCCAAAGGGGCTATTGATTTTTATTATTTTTTTAAACTACATTGCTTTTTATATGATACCAAATCCAAGGCAATGTATTCAAAACCGGCTTTTTAAAGGATGTTTAAATTCATTCAAAATCCATGCACTTGTTTAAAGATCTTTTCCCCATTGAAGATTTAAATGATTTGAGAAAAATGGATCTTATCCTTTAGGATAGCCTAAAGCTGTATAAATTGAGAAATATTGTAAACCATGTATAGGACACAATGCATCAAATAGAAACTAAACATGGAAAATATAAGAAACACATTTATATTCTTAACCCAATTGGAAATATGAAAAGATATACATTAAAAATTAAACATGGAAAATATAAGAAACACATCTATGTTCTTAACCCAGTTAAAATAAAGAAAGATAGTGTAGGGGTTACAAATTAGGCTGCAAACTACAAGGTTAGCAGTTCGAAATTACCAGCTGTTCCGTGGGAGAAAGATGAGACTTGCCGCTCACGTAAAGATTTACAGCCTCGGAAACCCTATACAGGGTCGCTATGGGTCAGTACCGACTCGACGGCAATTCACAACAACTATATATATATACACATACATATAACTAGTCATATGTGTGTATATGTATCTATGTGTATATATTTATATAGCT
>NW_006408609.1:10828668-10829305 GCF_000296735.1 Chrysochloris asiatica | reverse complement strand
TCAATAACATATATTTACATATGTATACATGCTACTTTGTTGGCTATTGTTTAAAGAACAATGAAGTTTATTTGAATAATATATAGTAATGCTCTTTAAGGAAAATTCTCTCAGATAACGTATAGAGAAAGATGAGGAGTCCTGGTGTGGCTCTGTGGGTTAATGTACCAGACTGCAAAGCCATTTGAACTGCAAATTCAGCGGTTCAAGCTTAGCAGTTGCTCTTCGGAAACCATGTATAGTGTCGCTATGGGTCAGATCCGACTCAACGGCACTTCACAACAACAACATAGCGATAGATGGCGAGAGAGAGAGATTGTTGTTGTTATTAAGTGCTGTCGAGTCGTTTCCGACTCATAGTGACTCTGTATAGGATTTCCAAGGAACGGCTAGTGTGTTTGAACCACCGACCTTGTGGGTCAAATGACTTTGCAGTCCAGTACATTAGGCCACAGCACCATAGATAGAAATAGATATTGCTTGCAAGGAAAAAAATGCATCATTTTTAAACATGAATATATACATGATTTTAAATAAGTAAAAAAAAATAATAATAATAATGGTAAAGGGCATTTTTTAACATAACATCTTAGTTACATAAAGAATTAAATACAGAATTGAGCCCCTTATATGGTTA
>NW_006408609.1:10754122-10828039 GCF_000296735.1 Chrysochloris asiatica | reverse complement strand
GAAACCCTGTACAGGGTCGCTATGGGTCGGAACCGACTCGACGGCACTTAACAACAACAACAACTGAAATTATATGAAATAAATAATCTAAAATGCCAAGCAGAATCCCTGGAAAACTCCGGTCATTCAACAGGTATTCATTCCTTTGCTGCTCTACCCTCTGACATATCAGTGCAAAACAGCAAATGCACACCTTGATCTTGGGGAAAAAAATAAAAAAGGAAGAGAGAGAGAGAGAGAATCCTACATCCAGAAAGGGCTATATAGAAAAAAGAGAATTCTAGTAGACTTTTCAAAACCAGTTGCCTTTTAATCAATGCCCAATCATGGTGACCTCATTTGTGTCAGAGGAGAATTGAGTTCCATAGAGTTTGTAATGCCTGCCTTTTCAAAGCAGATTGCCACGCCTTTTCTCTAAGACATTTGTTTAATAAGAAATAGTTCTCAAATTAATGCATGGAGAAGACACAGAGAGAAATGCTACCATCTAAAAATAGAAATAACAAGAAAAAGGAAAGAACTTCAAATTTTACAGTAGCAAATAAGTGTGTATAGCACCTAGGAACTCCAAGGGATCTGCAGAACAGAAAAATCAGAGCAGCAGAAAACATGTTTGCCGGCAGTAAAATCAAGACTCTTATTATTTGGAGGGATGCATATGCTCTTGGAAAGGTGAGTGGTTGGATTTGTGTGGGTTTATGTGAAAAAATAATTGCAAAAGAAGTAAAAATGTTAGTGGAGGCAGGGTATCATATCATGGTTGTTTTAGGAAACCAATGGATCCTCCATAGCAGGCTAAAGAAAATCAGCTTTCTCAGAGGTAAGCAGTAAAGTTCTCATCAAACTCAAATACCAAAGTAAAAGACTCTAAGAAGTCCTTCCTGTTGAAAAATATAAGTTTCTTACAAACACTGAAAATAAATGGGACTAAATATATCATTGAAGTTTAAGTTATTCAGCTTTTACCTAAGAAACAAAAGGAATTTCCCACAAGGCAACAAACACTTCCCCTCTACCTGGTAATTATTTGTAAGCATACAGAATTTGATCCTGGTATAAAATAGAAATCTATGTTATAACATTTTCACGGCTTGTAATACAGAATGAATCACTAAAGACACTGTTATGGATTTTTAATGACCCTCTATGGAATTCCTCAGGTATAACTCTGTAATAACAATAAATTGCTCATATTGTACTTCTTATTCAAGTAAAAACATGTTTTATTTACCTGAAACATTTTTCAATATGGAGATGATATAGTCCAAAAAGGGTGTCAGACATGCCGTTTTATTTTTCTTCTCTGCTCACAATTTCATAGTTTAAGGTAATATTTTGATGTATGGCATATCTATTATTCTTCCATAGTTTGTATGTTGGTCTTATAGTTCTGTTTCAAATGGTGACTTACCTAGCCTGGAAAAAATGAAAAAGAAATTTAAGAAATTGAATATTGATATTCAAAGTAACATTAAAGCCACAGCTGTTGTTGTTGGTAAGTGCCCTAGAGTTGGTTCTGACCTATATCAACCCTGCATAGGGTTTCTGAGGAGCAGCTGGTGAGCTTGAACCACCAACTTTGTGGTTCAAACCAACTTTACAGTACGGCTCATTAACCCACAGTGCCACACCCAGGATTATACCTAGTCACGGAATTCCTGTTGTTTTGGAGGGGACCACATAAACAAATGAATAAAGGTCTACTGTACAAAGTTAAAATACATTGGAGGCTCAGAGACGAACAACTACAACAAGTAAAGAAGATATGATTAACAATATTAATCTGAAGGAGTCCTGGTGGAACAATGGTTAAACACTCAGCTACTAAATGAAGTTGGCAATTTAAACCCACCAGCATCTCTGCAGGGGAAAGACCTCGTGATCTACTCTGGTAAAGATCACAGCCCAAAAAACCCTCTAGTGCACCTGAGTTGATAAGAGTAAAAATTGACTTTACAGTGTCTAACAACAATAGTAATCCAACTTTATTGCATTAATGCACTGAACTGCTTAGCATTGTTGATGGAGGCAAAAACAACAAACTGATTTCCCAAAACGATGAATGTTAATCATACTTACAATATTGCAATCTAGTTGACAACAGTAATTTAATAAACTCAATATTAAAACATTTACAGATTCTTTTGCAAATTATTTTACCACTTCCCTGCTATTTTTTTCCAATGGTGGATTATTCTTAATTAAGTCTAATTTCAAGAACAGCCTGCATTTTTCAGTGATTGACCTTTTACAAGAATGAAAAATATTTTATACATAATCAAAATATGTATGAATTAAAACCGCTGCCAAGGTTAATGATGGGAAAAAGCATCTGCAACATAGGAGGCTATGGCTTCTGATACAACTCTTTGTGATGAGCAGGGAACTCATGTTCCAGTGAGGAACTTGATATTCTAAGCCATGCTCCAATCTGCCTATGTCAGCTGAATCCCAAATTGGTCTATGCAGTTTAAAAAAGGGTTTGTAAAACTTAAAGAAATCTGGAGAATATCCATAGAGATATATTGAGCTTATGTGTTGAAAGGCTAAGTTGTAGAGCATGAGAAAGGTGTCTGGACAAACTTGTCAAACATTCTTGTGCCAGAAGAAGAATTTAAACAATTATAAAGAGATGTGTAGATGACCAGTCATTTACATATGTGTGTGTGATTTTTGTGTGCCCTAAATATCTGAATTAAACATTTGAAGATTTCCACCAATTTTTCACCCATGATCAACAAGGAAATGATGTCAATCTTGACTTTAGAAAGTAAATTCCTTTTAATCATTGCAATGAACAAAATATGATTTGTTGAATGTAAAACTAATGATTTGCCATGTATACTTTCACTCAATTCACAATAAAAAAGAAAGAAAGAATGACAGTAAGTAACTTTTTATAAAAATTTAAAATGTTTAAACTATGATGCTGAAGATAGCTTTTTCAATTATACATCCTTCTTTAATTTTCTGGAGATGTTGGTACACTTTCCTTGTATAGCAAACACATTCCTCAATATGTTTTACACTTTCAAATATATGATACAGACCCTGATATTGTTCATCCTTGGGTGGCACAAAGAGATTGCACTCCACTGCTTATCTGAAAGTTAGCATTTCTAACCTACTCATTGGTGACAGGAGAGAAAGGCCTAAGAATCCATCCCATCAAGATTATACCTAAAAAAACCCTATTGAGCAGTTCCACTCTGAAACACAATATTGCAATCTAGTTGTCTCCATAAATTTGAACTGACTTGACAACAATAGGTTCTTAGGAAGAGATAATTGGGATATTGAAAAATATATTTTAAATAGCTGATCTTAAATTTGACAAGGTCTCAGACTAGAACTTATATAATGATAATTGTTGTTGCTGTTAAGTTCAGTCGAGTCAGCTCAGATTCATAGTGACACTGTATATAGGGTTTCCAAGGAATGGCCCGTTCAGTGCTTATCCTACAGTAGCATACCAGGTCTCCTATAACGATAATTAGAAAGGGAGTAATGAGAATTTGCACTATGCTACAGGTTTGAAGTCTACCCTTCAAGCTTTTTTTGTTGTGTGTGTGTTTTTAATGTTTTATTGTGAATTATATGATAGTTTACAAGGGAGAACATTAGTTTAACATTCATCCAATCATATATCGTTTCATTGCCATGGTTACAATTATCTTCATGCATCATCAACCAACCAAACGGTATACCCTCTAGCCTGACCCCTGGTCATCAGCACACAGCCCCTCTCCCTCCCTGTGTCTAAAGTCCCCAGCTGCTCCATCGCTCCAAGTCATCATCTCTGCCTCCATCTCAGGCATCACTGCTTCTCTGGTAGGGTCCCGCTCTCTGCTCTTCTCCCTTGATGGTCCCAGGGACCTCCGCTCCTAGACTGAAAAGTTAATCACTCCCCTCCTTGCTACAAAATGTCTACCTTTACATTTCCAACCCTCACAAGCAGTCCTGATAACAATTATTCACTATTGTATCACAAGAGACCCATCTGCATTTCCTTTCATCAGCCCCGCCTAGACAGATTGGATACTACTCACTGGAGATTCTACCTTCCTTCATGCCCTCTGAATCCAGGTTCCCTCTTGAAAGCTTGTAAGCCAGTCACTTCTTGCCTTTGTAGCCCCCCACCCCCCATTTTGGGTAGCCAATGTCCAAGTGTCCCATCCCTGTCTACTCTGTGTATGGAAGGGGTGGGAATGATCCTTGCTGTAAAGATTTGGTCCCTCTTTTGAGCTACTGCATTCATAGGGTTAGGTCAAGTTGAACAAACTGTATCAGATTACTCTTTTTTCCTCTTCTTCTGGTTGAGCTCTGATCATCCAGTCATTGAGGCCAGGTCAAGTGGGTATTACCTGCAAGTGTGGGTGTTCTTGTGCATATGCCCTCGCTTCTTATCAGCTGGACGCTTCACTCTCCACTCTAGCCCTCTGTGGCTATGTCACTGACTCTGGGCTAAAGAGTCCCCAGGTCTTGCCACACTGCTGGCCAACCAGGTCTCCACCCAGGTTCACAGGAGTCTATTGAACATTGTAGGGCTTAGCTTGCAGCTTCATTGCTGTTTTTCCCTCACCTCCTTTTATCGGTGATGAGCATGGTCACCAATCAGAGTGTGTATTTCCATTGAGTCTCTGTCTTGAAAGGGGTTTACACTGAGGGGACCCAACCACTTGCGTTGATGTTTCCTGGGCAAGCAACTTACTTGTTCTCGTAGTTACTCTTCAAGTTGAAAGTTAATTTTAATCTCCTCCAGTCCACCAAGTTAAATTTTTTAATTCTTAAAACTTTAAGGGTAGTTCAAAGCCATCCTGTTTAAACTCCACTTTTTACAGATGAGAGAAGTATGTCCTAAGGTGTTCAGAAAGCTGAGATAAGAACCCAACACTTCTTCAAATAGCTCTCCTTTATCCTTTCATAGTACTATTTTTGTTTATTTCCTTTTTCACCTTTTATCTCCTACATATTCAATAGACAATAGTAGAAAGATATTGTCACTAAGGTAATTAAAAGAAATACAGATGATCAAAATTTTCTTCTCATAGTCTTAATTTCTCCTAAAATTAGAGTCTTTTATATTAAGAAAATGAAACACTGTCATAAAATCTATCTTTGACTCCCTAAAAGAAAGTTCAGGTTATAACTATATTTATATTCCCACACACACACTATTTTTCCTTCCAAATTTATAGAGACTCACATATGCTAAATAGAATTATATATATATATATATATATATATATATATATACACACACACACACATATACGGAACAAATTTTTCCACTACTTTTATCTGGATAAATTCCTGATACTTCCTTGTTTTTATGGATGGCTGTGATTCATTTATCAATTTCTCTTTTGATATAGTACAGACTGATCATGATTAATGTGTTTATCTGCTATAAGCACAGAAAGAAAGTTAGTTTAGAAAAGAAGTCATTGCAGCCTACTTATTAATAAGTCATCCATTCTATGAGTCTTTGCCTCCTGGGTGTTTACATTTTAAAGTAAAATCAACATTCTTTTGTTCAAGAAAAACATTTACTTAACTACCACCAATATAAATTTTAGTAATTTTAAAAGAAAGGTTTTCCTTAATGCTGAAAGATTGTTATAAGAGTAGAGGGTGGTTGAGTGTTAAAATTCTCACCTTGCTTGTGGGAGAACCAGTTAAGTTCCCAGACAATGGCCCCAGACCCTATCTGTCAATGGAGTTCTGGTGTGCCACTGTGAGATAAAGCACTTGACTGCAAGGTCAGTGGTTCAAACTCACCAGTCACTCTTTGGAAACCCTATACAGGGTCACTATAAGTCAGAACTTACTTGACAGTACTTAATAACATCAACAACCTGTCAGTGGAGGCTTGAATATTGCTGTGAAACTGAGCCGTTTTCAGCAGAACTCTGGGCTAAGAAAAACTAGGAAGAAATACCTAGTAATCTACTTCTAAACATCATCCAGTTAAAACTGTATACATCACAACTCATCAGGGATGGTCCAGGACCAGCCAGTATTTCATTCCATTCTGCATGAGGTGGCCATGAGTCAGGGATATACTCACTGGCAACTATCAACAGCAACATTAACAACACAGGGTTGCATAAAACCTATCTGTAGTTGACTAAACTAAATATAAAGCCCAGAAATTGGGGTGCAGGGTTACCTTGATTTGAGGAGGGAAGTAGATTTAAAATATCTACATTTGAAAAAAAGGGCTGATAATTTGGAAATAAACTAAATGGGTTTACCGTTTTATGACTCTAGAACATTCAGATGTGGGCTAATGTGCTGGACTACAAGGTTGATTTGAACCATTGGTTCAAGATCATCAACCCCTGCGTGAAAATCCTATACAAGGTCTCTATGAGTCGGAACCAACTAAATAGTACTTAGTAACAACAACTGTTACTACTTGAAAGTGTAAGACAACAAAAATGTGGCTCATTTATCATCCTCATGAAAATAGAGCTATATATAATCTAAAGAGCTCTGGTAGCGTAGTGGTTAGGAATCGGCCTGCAAGCCTCAAAATCAGCAGTTCGAAACTACCAGCTATTCCGCGGGAGAAAGATGAGGCTTTCTGCTCCAGTAAAGATTTACAGTCTCGGAAACCCTATACAGGGTCACTATGAGTCGGAAACAACTCCAGGGCACATGACAACAACAACAACATAATATAAGAATTATTGATAGAGAGTTGTTGTTGTTGTTAAGGGCATAAGTCAAAGAATGAGATTGTACATAAGACTAAGTCAAAAAGCATTGCTTGAAAATAACAGATCCTTTATTGAACAAAAATTTTAAAATATGAAGCTGTTGTTTTCTGACATATGCTCCATCCAGGTTTATACACTTCTGAAGGTACAGTTTTCATCTCTCTAATCCTTCCCCAAAGAATCCTGTGATTTTCAAAATAACAGTTTGGACACCCTTGAGGGACTCAATTCATCTTTCTTTTAAATATTCTTCGAGTTAGGGAAGCAAAAATATATCTGAAGTTGACAAGATCAGAGTTGAAGGGTGGATGGGGTAAGGTTTCCCAACAAAATTCAAGTAAGAATTCCACTGAATGCAAATTGATTAAATGTACTAGTCAAGAGCCAGAATATATTTGAAAATAAAACAGGATTCTTCAGTATGTAGTCTGCAAGAGACACATCTTACACACTAAATGAAAATAGACTAAAAAATCAAAGGATGGGAATAAAATATATCAAGCTAATGACAATCAAAATGTGCAGCAGTGGCAATTTTAATCTCTGATAATATCAGTTTTTTAAGGCAAAAACTAGCAAAAGAGATAAAGAAGGACATTATATCACGATTAAGGGGGAAACAATTCTTGGTGTGGTACTGTGAGTTAATGCGCTGGACTGCAAAGTCAGTTTGATTTGCAAAGTCAGCAATTCAAGCTCACCAGCCTCTCCTCGAAAACCCTATAACAGGGTTGCTATGGTTTGGAACTGACTTGATTGCATTTAACACCAACAACAAGGGGGAAATTAAACAAGAGGACATAACCATAATAAATATTCATGCCCCAATGAAAGAACCCCCAAATATATAAATCTGACTCATAGAACTGAAGAAAGAGATAGCTCTACAATAATAGTTGTTGTTGAGGACATTTTAATACACTGCTTTTAATGAAGGGCAGGACAAATGGAAATAAAATCAGGAAAAACACAGAAGCACTAAACAACACAATAAAAAACTTGACCTCATAGATACATACAGAGTACTCAACCCAATAGCAGCATAATGCACATTCTTTTCCAGTACACATGGAACATTCTTTACAATAGACCACAAGGTTAGGTCACAAAGCAAGCCTCGATAAATTTAAAAACATCAAAATACTACAACACATCTTGAAGAATAAGAATGAAAAATCAAATACATGGAAATTGAACAACACCCTGCTTAAAAGTTAGTAGGTAATAGAACAAATAATAAATGAAATTTTTTTAAAAATTCCTTTAATGAAGTGAGAATGGAAATATAACATACCAAAGCCTTTGAGACAGAGTGAAAGTAGAGCTCAGAGTGCAATTTATAGAAATGAACATATAAATTCCAAAAAAAAGAACCAAACACCTTAATGTACCATTTCCAACAAATAGAAAAGGAGCAGGAAAGTAACCCTACTGCACTAGAAGAAAATAAATAATAAAAGTTAGAGCAGAAATAAATGAAACAGAAAATAGAATAACAATACAAAGACTCAACAAGATAAGGAGTTGCTTTTTTGAAAGAATAAATTTGAAAATCCATTGGCAAATCTAACAAAAGAAATAAAGGAGAAGATACAAATAACATGAATAAAAATAAATGATATGGGTGACGTCACAACAGAATCAATGGAAGTAAGGATAATAATAGAAGAATATGAAGACTTGTACTCCAACAAAATTCAAAATCTAGACGAAACTGACGAATTTCTAGAAGCACAACGACCTACCTAAACTAATACAGAATGAAGTAGAAAACTTCAACAGACCTATAAAGAAAAGAAATTGATTGAATCATTTTAAAACTTTCAGCTAAAAAAGTTTAGGCCCAAATGGCTTTACTGGTGAATTTTATTCAACATTCAGAGAGAAGCTAACACCATTTGTCTTTAAACAATTCTAGAATATAGAAAAGTATGGCAAACTCCCAAATTCATAACTCTGATACTAAAACCAAGCAAAGACATCACACACACACACAAATTTATAGAACAATATCCCTCAACAAATAGGTGTAAAAATTCTCAACAAAATCTTAGTCAATAGAATCAAACAATATATTAAAACATCATGACCAAGTGGGAATCATATCAAATCTGCAGGGATGGTTCAACATTATAAACACAATCAATGCAATCCACCACATTAAAAAAAAAAAGAAAAAGGAAATCATGTGGTTATATCAATTGATGCAGAAGAGGCATTTGAGAAAACCCCACACTCATTCCTGATGAAAACACTCAACAAAATAGGAAAAGAAGAATTCCTCAGCATAATTAAGAGCTCTGGTAGCATAGTAGTTACAAATTAGGCTGCTAATCTCACAGTAAGCAGTTCGAAACTACCAGCTGTTTCGCAGGAGAAAGCTGAGGCTTTCTGCTCCCGTAATAATTTACAGCCTCAGAAACCTTCTACAGGGTCACTAGGAGTCAGTACCAACTCCAGGCACATAACAACAACAATATATATAAAACAAATAGCCAATATCACTCTCAATGGTGAGAAACTGAAACCATTCCCCTCACAAACAGGAACCAAACAAGGCTATTTTTATCATCACTCCTATTCAATATTGAGCTGGAATATTATCTAGAGCTATAATCAAGAAAGAGAAATTAAAGGCATCCAAATTGGCAAAGGGAGTACTGCACGGTGCTATAGGATAAGAACTGTACTGTAAGATCAATTAGAACCACAAAGTCAGTGGTTCAAACCCACCAGCCGTTCCTCAGGAACTGACGCAACAGCACTTAACAACAACAACAACAACAACAAATTGACAAAGAAAAATTAAAATCTATTTGCAGATGATTTGATCCTATAATTAGAAAATCCCAAAGATTCCACAGGAAAATTATTGGAATTCACTGATGAATCAGCAAAACAGCAGGGCACAAGATCAACATAAAGAAAAAATTGAGAAAAAGAAACCAGTAGGATTCCTTTACACAAATAAAGACAGCTTTGAAAAGAAATTCAGAAAAACAGTATCATTTTCAATAGTACCCAACAGATGAAATACTTGGGAATAAATCTAACCAGAGAAATAAATAACATATACAAAGAAAAGTACAAAACACCACTGCAAGAAACCAAAAGAGATGGGAAGAAATGGAGGAATATACCAGGCTCACAGATAAGAAGACATAACATTGTGAAACCATCAATACTACCTAAAGTAACCTATGCCGTTGTTGCTGTTATTAAGTGCCATCCAGTCAGTTCCAACCCATAGTGACCCTGTATGGGGTTTCCGAGGAGTGACTGGTGAGTTTGAAGGCTGACTTTGCAGTTCAAACCAACTTTGCAGTCCAGTGCATTAACCCACAACCACACCGGATTTCCTGTAAATATAATGACATCCCAATTCAGATCCCAACATTATTCTTTAAAGAGATGGAAAATTTACAAACAGCTTTATATGGAAAGGAGGAAAAAAAAACCAAAAAACAGATAAGCAAAGTATTATTTAAAAAGAAGAACAAAGTAGGAGGACTCTCACTTTTGAGTCTCAAAACATAATACACAGTGCAATAGTAAAAACAGCCTGGTACTGGTACAACCAAAGACGTATAGATCAATGGAACAGAATTGAGAATCCAGAAGTAAATCCATCCACCTACAGTCAGTTTACCTTCAACAAAGTACATTAAATTGTTGAAACAATAGTCTCTTCAAAAATGGGTGTTGACAAAACTTGAAATTCATTTGCAGAAAAATGAAACAAGATCTACATCTCAAATAACACCACATAGAAAAGTGAACTCAGCATGAATTAACTGTCTGAATGTAAATCTTAGAATTATAAAGATCATCAATGGAAAAATAGGGATAAACTTAGGGACTCTGAAAAATGGCATAAAAATAGTATCATACATAACTGAAAACAGAAGAAACAAACAGAAGACAAAATGGATGAGTAGGCCCTCCTAAAAATCAGACACTATATACGTCAAAAGATTCTACCAAAAGAGGAAAACGGGAATCCATAGACTGGAAAAGATGTTTGGCAATAACATATCAGACAAAGGACTGCTCTTTAAAATTTATAGAACACTTCAATGCTTCAACAAAATAAATAAACCAATTAAAAATGGACAGATAACATGAACAGACATGTCACTAAAGAAGACATTCAGGCAGCCAGCTACCATATGAAGACATGCTCAAGATCATGAACCATTGTTGTTGTTAAGTGCCATCGAGTCAGTTCTGATTGACAGAGACCCTGTATAAGGTTTCCAAAGAGTAGCTGGTGGGTTTTAGCCACCAACCTTGTGGTTAGCAGTCCCATACTTATACTACAGAGCCACACCAGTTTTCCATCACTCATTTGTTGTTGTTATGAAGTGCTGTCGAGTTGGTTCCGACCCACAGCGACCCTGTATAGGATTTCCAAGAGATGCAAGTCAAAACAACAATAAGGTATCATCTTACGGCAGCACTAATGGTGGTGGTGGTGGTCGTCGTGTGCCCGTGGAGTCGGTTCCGACTCATAGCGACCCTGTACAGGGTTTCCGAGGCTAGGAAGCCTCATCTTTCTCCGGTGAACAGCTAGTGATGCTAAAAAAAAAAATAGAACAACAAATGCTGGTGAAGGTGTAGAGAGACTGGGACCCTCCACTGCTGGTAGGAAAACCACTATGGGAATCAATATGGTGCTGTCTCAAAAAGTTGGAAGTAGAAATACCTTGGTGATAATGGTGGTGGTATACCGTACAGTCAGTCCTGACTCATAGCAACCTTGCATAGGGTTTTCAAGGCTATAAATCTTTACAGGAGCAGAAAACCTCATCTTTCTCCCACGGAACAGTTGGTAGTTTCTAACTGCTTGCATTGTGGTTAGCAGCCCTACGTGTAGTCACTACCCTCCCAGAGCTCCCTATTCCTATGATAAATACTTGGTATTTATCAAGGAATGGGAGCCATAACTTGAATATATATATATGCACACCCATGTTTATCACAACCCTGGTCACAATCGAAAGAAGATGGACACAGCTAAATGCACACCAACTGAAGAATATTTAAGAAAAAACTTTGTTACATACATGCAATGAAATACTATGCAATGTTGAAGAATACCGATGAATCTTCAAAATACTTCATAATATGATTGAACCTGGAAGACATTATGCTAAGTGAAATTATCCCATCACAAAGAATAGGTATTGTATGAGACCACTATTGTAAAAAGTTAAGATAATGGTTTCTTGATAAAAAGAAAAAGTCTATGATGGTTATAGGGTGTGGAAGAGAGAAAACTCTTCACTGGATAGAGGGTAGACACATTTTAACATGGGTGGCAAGGCATGAAGGTTGGGAGAGGAAAGAGGAAGGCAGTAAAGGCACAGGGAGGAACGCAAGAGTTAAACTGAATAGAGGTAAATACTGTTAACTGATAGTACATGGAGAGGCTTGCACTCATTGTAGTGAAGCAAATTGTATGATATGTTGAATGTAAAACTGATTATCTGCTCTGTAAACCTTCATTAAATTAACAATAAAAAGTTTTCAAAAATATTCTCATAGGATACAAGTGATAGAAAATTTTTTCTGGTCTTTTTCTTATCAATGCAGTTTTCCATTTTCCTAAAACTTCTTTCTAATATCTCCCTAACTCTTTGTTTTTGGAGAAAAATCTATCAAAATGAGCCCGCTGGAATCCTAACAGTGGCTAAAAGTTTTGAGCTGACATCTCTGTCTTAAATTTCACTGCTTGAATTATACTGAGAGTATAAAAGAGCAAAAACTTGGCTTATTTATCATCCTTGTAAAAATAATTTTCATGCTTGCCTTTTCACTTATTAGGAATTATTGGTAAATCGAAGATTTATCCCCAGCTAAAATATGCTTCATAAAATCATCTTCATTAGGTTTATCTTGATTAAATACATCTGGACAGATGACCTCTCTGAGAATTCTTTCTTTTTTTGAAGACATCCTAACAAGACTACGACTAGTCAATTACGAAGAGAACCTGTATGCAGCCATCCACTGATTATGGAGAGACACTTAAACATTAAACACAGTTTGTTTAAAATAAACTCATGCATGTATGAACTAGAACCCTAGTAGCAGTACTTTTTGGACTTACCACTATATGTATTGCTAGTTAGATGCTTACCAATTTGCCTCAATGTCACAATTTTCTTTGTCTACATTTCTAAAAAGCTTCCTCTTAATCTCATACTGAGATTCTCCCCTCTTCTAATTATCATTCTGCTATTTTCTTACAATGTTTTTAAAACCAATCTTGCTGAAAATATACACCACAGTTTCCTCCTCCCTTCCTTGAAATCAATCCACAATCAGGCATAGTTCCTTGAAATAAATCACTATGTCATATCAGCCTAACAGGCAACTTGCAATTTCAAAAGCGAATTCAGCTACAACTACTTTTAAAACATCTTACTAGGTTACTTTTCTGTCTGACGTCATCTAGGTTTCCAGAAATCTACTCAAAATGCCTAATGAGGCAATAAATTCCTTTATTGACTGTTCAGAATGTGGAAACAAATTGGAGTGACTCACTCGGGCCTTTTCTTAACCTCCTTATTCAGCAAAACAGTTTATTTTACTGAAAGAATGGAAAAAAAGAGCTGACAATTTAGAAATAAACTAAGTGGGTCCACCCTCTTTTATGCCTCTAGGACATTCAGACTATCTTTTTGCAAAAGTGTATGCTACAACTTAATTGAGAGTATAAAAGAGCAAAAACGTGGCTTATTTATCATCCTTGTAAAAATAATTTTCATGCTTGCCTTTTCACTTATTAGGAATTACTACTTCAGCTAATTTTTCATGAAGTTTTGTTGGTTTGTTTTTGTTGGTTGCATGGCTTTTGTTTGTTTAGTTTTAAGGTCTTAAGTTCCTCTGTTAGCAATTATATACAAGTAGAAGTTGACTTGCTCAAAAAAGCAGGCCTGAGTTTATCATATTGTAACTAGGATAGAAAACAGCACAGGATAGAGAAAGTGTCATTGATTGTTTACATTTCTCTCTCTCTGTTGCTTAAACAAATATTTGTATCATTTTTATTTTCTGTGCAAGTTCCAAATGATAAAAAACGACTTCAGAAATTAAAATTGAATAAGTATGTCTAGAAAAACATCTATATACATGTAATAATAAATGTACATCTTGCATCAAATATGTTTACATTAACAGTGAGCTTAAAATAAATTTAGCTCAAACCCTTTGATTTAAAGACACTGAACAAAATTCATGGAAATAAAAAGAGTTAGTAAAAGTCTCTGGAAAGTTGGCACATGAAAAGGATTTGGAACTTTCATCCCCAAAGCCCCTGAGTGTTTGTCCCAATACTGCATTCTTACTTTACTTACTTTAATGACTATATAATGAAAATACTATATAATGTTAGTTACCTTTTCATGCACTCATTCATTTTAAAAAAAAAATCTTGAGTAGGGATTGGGGTGGGAGGGGAGGATAATCTGTTACTTTAAAAATGGTGCAAGGACAGACACATAGAACTATGTTTCTAGTTCATATTCCAGTCAGAACTGAGAACCCAGAAGCAAATTCAACCACTTATGGACCACTGATCTTTAACAAAGAGCTGAAACCAATTAAATGGAAAAGTGATAGTCTCTTTAACAAATGGTTCTGGTAAAACTGGATATCCATTTGCAGAAGAAATGAAACAAGATCCAAATATATCACCATATACAAAGACTGACTCAAGCTATATCAAAGACCTAAAGGTATTATTCTAGAAGAATAAAGATTATTACAGAAAAAAATAGGGCAAACTTGGGCCCTACTATATAGCTTAAATACAGTATCAAATATATCTAAGCATGTACAAACAGCGAAGACAAACTAGACAGCTTGAAGCTCGTAAAAATTAAACATTTATGCACATCAAAGACTTCACCAAAGACTTCACCAAAAGACTGAAAGAGAACAGACTGGGGGGGTGGGGGGTGGGGGGGTAGGGGAGGGAATGGCAGCAATATAGAGGAAATGGGTTCATCTCTAAAATTAATAGAAAAAATCAATACCTCAACAACAAAAGTCAAACAATCCAATTTAAAAAATGAGCAGAGAATGAACAGGCACTTCGCCAAACAAGGCATATAGCTAGTTAACAAACACATGAAGTAATGCTCGGTATCACTACTCATTACACACTACCGTGGAGTCAATTCTGACTCGTAGCAATCCTACATAACAAAGTAGAACTGTCCCAGAGCTTTCTGATGCTGTAATATTTATGGAAGCAAACAGCCTCATCTTTCACACATGGAGCAGCTGGTGCATTAGACCCAAAGACCTTTTAGGCAGCAGCCCAATGTTTAACCCATTGTGCCACTGGGACTCTTTGTTGTTACTGCCATTGACTCTGTTTTGATTCATGGCAATACTGTATAGGATTTCTGGGGCTATCAATCTTTACCAGAGCAAAAAGCCTCATCTTTCTCCTTTGGAGTGACTGGTAAGCTCAAACCACCACCAACCTTGTGGCTCAAAATCCAGTGTTTATCCTACAGAGCCATGGTATTCCTTACTATTACTGTTGTTTAGTGCCATCAGGTAGGGTTCCAACTCATATTAACCCAGTATACGGTTTCCAAGAAGTGACTGGTGAGTTTGAAGCACTGAACTTGGGGTTCAAACCCACCTTGGGGTACTATAAGTATCCTACAGTGCCACACTCTTTAGAGAAATGCAAATCAAGAAAACAATCAGATTTCATCTCACCCTAGCATTAATAGCAAATCTCAAAAAGTAAGAGATTGGAACCCTCATAAAGGGCCTGGGGGGATGTAAAATGGTGCAATTACTGAGAAAAATGTGTAGCCAGAGTGCTCCTTGGAGGCCAAGATGGCCAAACTTCGTCTCTCATACTTCAGACATATTGTCAGGAGGGACCAGTCGCTGAAGAAGGATATCATGTTTGGTAAGGTGGAGGGTCAGAGAAGAAGAGGAAGACCCCCAACGAGATGAATTGGCCAAGTGGCCGCATCGATGGACTCAAGTGCAGCAACAGTAGTGAGGTTGGCCCAGGATCCAGCAATGCTTTGTTCTTATGTGCACAAGGTTGCTATGAGTTGGTACCGACTTGGTGGCACCTAACAACAACAGCAATGTTCATCACAGCATTATTCACAATAGCAAAAAGATAGTAATAGCCTAATTGCCCATAATTGTTTGAATGAATAAGCCAACTATATTTTATAAATACAATGAAACTATGCATTGCTAAAGAATAATGGTGAAACTGTAAATCACTACTAGTGTGGATGAGCTAATATGAATGAACCTAGAGGACAGAATGCTGAGTGAAATAAATCTATCACTAAAGGACAAATATTATATGAGAGTACTAGTATAAAAAGTCAAGAAAAAGTTACACACACACAGAAAGAATCATTCTTTGAAGTTTATCATGGGTGTGAGGGAAAAAAAGAGGGTAAATCACTAAAACAAACAAAATCTTGAATGGGAATGCAGATGGGGGAAGGGAGACTAATCTCTAAAAGTAGGTGTTGTTGTTGGTGGTGTTATTAAGTGTTAAGGAGATGGTTCTGATTCATAGAAACCCTGTATACCATTTCCAAGGAGTAGATAGTGAATTTGAATTGCCAGCTTTGTGGTTAGCAGTCCAGAGCTTAGTCATCTCTTTATTCTCTTCTTAGAACACCGATCTTCCATGCATTTAACCAGAGTGTTCCAGGTTCTCCTTTTCCTTCTTTCTAATTTTGTATCCTCCAACTACTTGCTTGAGATTAGAGTATTAACAAGAATATGAATATGGAAAAGCAGTGAAAATAACATTGATAGAGCAGCTTTCTAGTTCTCCACTGTTTCTGGCTTTTGATTGTGTGGATCATGACAAGCTATGGACAACGTTGAGAAGTATGAGTATTCCAGAACACTTAATTGTACTTCTGAGGAATCTGTACCTGGACCTGTTTGAACAGAGCATGGGAACACTGAATGTTTTAAAATTGGGAAAGGTGTGCGACAAGGTTGGGTTCTTTCACCATACTTATTCAACCTGTATGCTGAGCAAATAATACGAGAAGCTGGGTTCTATGAAGAAAAACGTGGCGTCAGGATTGGAGGAAGACTCAGTAACAACCTGCGATATGCAGATGATACAACCTTGCTTGCTGAAAGTGAAGAGGACTTGAAACATTTTACTGATGAGGATCAAAGAACACAGCCTTCGGTATGGATTGCATCTCAATGTCAGGAAAACAAAAATCCTCACCACTGGACCAATAAACAACATCCTTATCAACGGAGAAAAGATTGAAGTTGTCAAGGACTTCATTCTTCTTGGATCAACTATCAACACTCGTGGAAGCAGCAGTCAAGAAATCAGATGACATATTGCATTGGGCAAATCTGCTGCACAGGAACTTTTTAAAGTATTGAAGAGCAGAGATGTCAGCTTGAGGACTAAGGTGTGCCTGACCCAAGCCATGGTATTTTCAATAACCGCATATGGATGTGAAAGCTGGACAGTGAATAAGGAAGATCGTAGAAGAATTGATGCCTTTGAGTTTTGGTGTTGGAGGACAATACTAACAGTGCCATGGACTGCCAAAAGAACCAATAGATCTATTTTAGAGGATGTGCAGCCAGAGTGCTCCTTGGAAGCCAGGATGGCTAAGCTTCGTCTCTCATATTTTGGACATATTGTCAGGAGAGAACAGTCACTGGAGAAGGATGCCATGCTGGGTAAGGTGGAGGGTCAGAGAAAAAGAGGAAGACCCCAACGAGATGGATCAGCCAGGTGGCATCATTGATGGTGTCGAGTGTGGCAGCAGTGGTGGGTTTGGCTCAAGATCGGACATTGTTTCGTTCTGCTGTGCATGGGGTCACTATGAGTTGGTTCTGACTCGATGGCACCTGACAACAACAACAACAACAACTGTTTCTGAAAGGCTAGAAAGCAGTACTGAGCCTTGCATTTGTTAATATCTTGAGTTCTTAGACTTGCCAACAGAGGAAAGATACTAAGGAGAATAGAAATAATTTAAAATAGGAGGCTTTGGAACATATTCACTATTTATTGAGAATTTTCAAAAAAAAATGTGACCCTAGTTTTTGCCTTGAGCTAATAAATTGGGGTTTATTTTTGCATTTATCTTACAAAGATAAAATGTTAAGAGTTAGAAGAGATCTTGTTGTTGTTTTCATTGTTAAACAACATCAAGTTGGTTGCAACTCATGACACCTTATAGGGTTTCTAAGGCTGTAAATCTTTGCAGGAGCAGAAGGCTGCATCTTTCTCCTATTAACTCAAACCACAGACCCTTTGGTTAGCAATCTAGGGTTTATACTACAGAGCCTTTGGATAGTATTGAACCTTGTTGCTTTTGTTAGTTTCCATGGAGTTAATTCTGACTCATAGCTATCCCATGTGTACAGCGTATAGCTGCTCTATAGGGCTTTTATGGCTGTGCCTTTCAGAAACAAATCACCATGCCTTGTACTCTGAGATGCCGCTGGGTAGATTCAAACCACCAACCTTTCAGCTGGCAGATGATCACTTAGCCATTTGTGACACCCAGGACACCTTATTAAGCCTTACCTTCTACATTTTATAGATAATTCCTAAAAACATTATAATGAAATTCTCTATTCCTTATCTTATTAGATGTCACACACAAATGTGGTAGGTGAGAAGACTAGCTATCTAATTCTCAATCAGTGGGTTGGGTTTGGTTTTGGTTCTTAGCCTTCAAACAAGTGCTTTGACCACATAATTGCTTCTCACCTCCCTCACACATTTTCTATGAGGTACCATGAATGCAAAAGACATTACATTTTGTAATTTTAAATGATACACACCACTTTTGAGTTTCACTTTATTACTTATACAAATATATTAAACTGACTTGTTCCTGATAATCTCTAACCCACCTGGTGTGGTGCCATGGGTTAATGCACCAGACTGCAAAGCCATTTGAACTATAAGGTTGGTGGTTCAAGCTCACCAGCTGCTCCTTGGACACCCTATATAGGGTTCTATGGGTCAGAATCGATTCAACGGCACTTAAGAACAACATCTCCTAAATACTCACATTCTTAATAATGCTTTATGTTAAAAATTACACTTTTTAAATAGACATTATATGATACCATTTTTAAATTACTCTATAAATATTGAAAGTAAGCTTAATGTTACTTGATAATCCAAGTCTGAAATATATTTTTTAGCTCGTCTATAACCATTGTGAAGGAGAAAAAAAGGATAAATAGCAAATGTTAAGTTGCAGAGTTCTATTGTAAGTATACTAGAATTTTATGATAAAATAAACTTTGAATTGTAGTACAAGAGGATGTTGTACAATTAAAAAAATACTCTTATTTTGTTATATACATAGAAATATTAGGGATTTCTCTAGTATATAATCCATATGATATGATAGAAAATTAGAGTACATTGAGGCTCCCTCAGCTGAGCTGCTAACCTATAGGGCAGAGGTTTGAACCCACCAGCAATTTTGTAGGAGAAAGAAATGGCAGAGTTTGCTTCCATAAATATCCCAGCCTCTGCAGGGTCATTTTACCCAGTTGGCGCTATGGGTTAATATGACAGACTGCAAAATCATTCGAACTGCAAGGTCAGCAGTTCAAGCTCATCAGCTGCTCCTCAGAAACCCTATACATGGTCGCTATGGGTTGGAACCGACTCAATGGCACTTAACAACAACATAGGGTCATTGTGAGTAAGAATTGACAAACTGGGACACAGAAGCAACCACTAACAGGGGATCCATGGGGTATCTTGTCAGTCCCTCTTGTCTTGGAACTCTTTTTATTGTCCACAAGAGTCAGTCCTTGATCTAAGTGATATTGTCTTTCCTTATCATAGTTTATTTGACATAGCCATATACTAAACTCATGCCAGATCAATTAAATTCGTTTTCCCATGAATTTAGAATTGGGTTGAAAAGTTCTTTACCAGCTTAATCCATGACTTTGGAAATAGAGGTAAACTTGTGACTATGGAGTGAGTCTCTTGCAACTTCATTAAGGATTGGAAGCTGCAGTCTGGCTCAGGAACAAAGATTAGATACACAGGATGAAAAAGAGATGGTAGACAGAGAAAATGTTCCACAGACGTTAAGTATCTAGTTCCAGTCTTTCTGAAGAGCAAGTCACATTTTTTTGGTATCAGATTACATGACAGTCTGGCAGGCTTTTAATAAATACATTTTGGTTTAAGTTGGCTAGAGCTGACTTTTGTTACTTGTGAACAAAGAGCTCTAACTAAGTCTGGGATAGTTTAGTAGTGTTGTTTAAATCAGTTGCATAGAGTTCTAAAATATATTAAATTGGCACTAAAGGCATGTCTAAACAGATTGTAGAACTATCCTTGCGATGATATAAAAATACCAGAATCATTAAAGTAATGGTTAAAATCAGTGAAAATAATGTTTCATTGTATTTTGTTCACTAGCCAATTTCTATAGCATCAAACACTGTTCACTTTTAACATTTATTACGTTAAGAATATTAAGTTGCATATTATGTTTTGTCTTATAGCTTCTAAAATTAAAAAAAAACAAAAAACTTTTTGCTTTCAGCACTTTGGTAAATATAGTAAGTGTGTTCCACTGCCTACTTTTAAGGAGATGTTTAAATTAGCTTACCTACCCTTTACACCACATTTTGTGTTTTAAGAGCTCTGTGAGGCAATGAAAAGAGTATAATGGAGCTATAGATCAAGTCACCTCATTCATTAACTTCTAAAATATCACCTCATTTATTTAGTCTTCCTCTGAAGTTTCTCTTTTTATAAGTAGCAATTTTATTAAACATGCATTTAAATAAAATTAGAAGGAATAGTGCACTTTGCTCCACTACCTATAAAGGCTATTTTCTTACATCTAAATTTACTTAAGCCAGGAACAGTATAGTGTAATAACTACATCTGTTTTTTGAATGTATAAGGAATGGGAAGAACACTACTGGCTTTTAAATTAACAGCACACCAAATAGCTAATGCAGATTTGGTCCATGTGGGAAAACTTTGATGAAATTACCTTGTCTAAGGGAACAAAAAGGGTGAAATCATTGGATTAATGTCAGGCCAAAATATTTGAAAGGTGAAAGAATGCTTCAAGAAATCTTCAAGAAGCGAACCCAATTGCAAACTGTAATTCATTAAAAGTAACAGCACATATCACCCTGTAAGTGTGTGCCAGTTTGAGGCTTTAGCCAAAGTCAGTGTCAAGATGTCCTTTAAATGAAAGGATAATGATCATAGCAGACAATAAATCCCAATTGCAAAGGTAACTTCTTTTGTAATTGAGATATAAAGTCTCTCTGAGAAAGTGTGTGGGGAAGCAATAGTGTAAGAAAGAAAAGTATAAAAACTTTGGACTTTTAGACATAATATTTTATGCTAAGATACCTAATTCACAAACATGGGGACATAAATGGCTTCTAAATTGTACAAGAAACATCTAAGAAAACGAAAACAAGAATATTTGTAACATGATATAAGATCAAATGTAAAAGTAATCCCCAAGCACAACCCATTGCCATGCAGTGGATTCCAATGTCTACCAACCCCTATCCAACTCTATAGGACAGAACAAAACTGCTCCCATAGAGTGTTTAAGGTTATAAATCTTTACATAAGTAGATTACCACATCTTTCTCTCCTGGAGGGGCTTTGGGTAAAAACAAACTTTTGGTTAATAGCCCAGTGCTTAGCCACTGCTCCACCGGTGTTCCTTAAAGATTCAATGATGACTTTTTTTCTTTTATTTACAATCTTATTCCAAAAGAACCCTTGTCACGCTGTATGAAGAGCCACAAGGACAGCAGTTCAAATCCACCAGCAACTCCACAGGAGAAAGATGAGGCTTTCTGCTCCATCAAAAATGTGCAGCATCAGAAACCATATACAGGTTGGCTTTAAATCGGATTTCACATGATGGTAGTGAGATTATCTTATTCAGTGGAGTCCCTGGGGCATACAGATGGTTAATGCAGTTAGCTGCTAACTGCAGACCGGTGGTTCAAGTCCACCCAAAGGCAAGGTCTGGAAATCTACTTTTGAAAAATCAACAAAAGTAAACCTTATGGAGCACAGTTCTACTCAAACACACATGCAGTCTCTGAGTCCTAATCAACTCAGTAGCAGCTGCTTTGGGGTTTAATTTAGTTAATAAGGGGAACAGCATGGGAAAAGGAAATTTAGAATCAGGAATTCAACCTTAATCTCCCCACACACAAAAATTTATTTTACACTTCCATCCCTCCCCCCAAAAAAATTATTATATGCTTCTCCTTCCCATTAAGGAGCTCTGGTAGAGTAGTGGTTACTAATCGGGCTGTGAACCTTAAGGTCAGCGGTTCGAAACTACCAGTCGCTCCACGGGAGAAAGATGAGGCTTTCTACTCCTGTAAAGATTTACATCCTCGGAAACCCTGTACAGGGTCGCTATGGGTCGGAACCGACTCGATGGCACTTAACAACAACAACAACAACATCTCCTTCCCATTAGCCATTGGGTCAAGTATTTTCAAGTTAAAATACTATAACATTTCTAGTACATTATTTCTGTGAAGTATACATGTGACCAATTAGTCTCAAAGGACAGCCTTCTTTTTCCTAAGTAATTAGAAAATTTTAATGAAAGTAAAAATTATATTGTAACTAAAATGCTCATAATTAAAATAAGAGGAAAAGTAGAAATTAAAATACTGGGTAAAATTGGATTTGAATACCTAATGTTTCTAGAGCCTTTAAAATGTATAATGTTGTTAAACCTTGTAGACTGTTCCAATTCATCACGACAATGTACTTGGTTTCCAAGGAGCAGTGGTGGGTTTGAACCAACAACCTTTCAGTTAGCAGTCTAGTGTTCATCCTACAGAGCCACACCATGACTCCATATAATATTTAGTTGTTATTGTTGTTGTTAAGTGTCATCGAATCGATTCTAACCCATAGGTGACCCTGTATAGGGTTTCCAAGGAGCAGCTGGTGAGCTTGAACTGCTGACCTTGTGGTTCAAAAAGACCTTGCAGTCCACTGCATTAATCTACAGCACCACACCAGGACTCCAATATTTAATTGTTGTTGTTATTGTTATTATGTGACGTGGTGTCGGTTCTGACTCATAGCGACCCTGTACAGGGTTTCCGAGGCTATAAATCTTTACAGGAGAAGAAAGTTTCATCTTTCTTCCGCGGAACAGCTGGTAGTTTCGAACTGCTGACCTTGCGGTTCACAGCCCGATTCGTAACCACTACGCTACCAGAGCTCCTTTAGTTAGTTAGACTATATATTTAGTTAAACTACATATAATTAAGGAACCCTGGTAGTTTAATGGACTAGGAGCTGGACTGCTAATCACTATGTCAGTAATGAAATCTTATCAGTTGTTCCTCGGAAGAAAGAGGAGGCTTTCTGCTCTCGTAAAGATTTACAGTCTAAGAAACACTATGCATTGCCATGATGAGTCTTGGAACCATCTCGGTGACACACAGCCACCACTACTACTACCACATATAAAAGAGTGAGCAAATGTAAATTGTTGAAGTAATAAATTACACGAATTCTCCTCCTCTGTTGAAAAATCTTGGGAAAAAGTGCCATGTTTATTTTTGACAATTTAATGTTCCTTCATATTACTTGCCCCACCCCCCAACTCCACAGAGTAAACTGGAATTCTCTACTGTTAACATTATTTTTTTTTTTCTTTTCAGAATCATAGAGAAACGGCACATGAGAGTCCAAATTGTTATGTTTTTTCCTATAATTTCCTATAATTGTTAAGTGCTGTCCATTTAGGCTGACTCATAGCCATCCCGTAGAGTGTTTCTGAGGCTTTAGGTCTTTGCAGGAGCAGAAAGCCTCATCTTTCTCCGCTGAACGGCTGATGGATTCAAACCGCAGACCTGGTGTTTCGATGACCAGTGCTTATAATATGGAGCCACGGCGCTCTCTCCTGTAGTTAACACCTATATTATTATAATTCAGAAATAACATGAGGGCAATTAATATGCCTCAGATAAGATTGCTTTTATAGAAAAATATAATAGATTGTCTCTATCCAAACTATCTGAACAGATAGGAAAGAAATGACAGATGTGCAAGATTTTTCATTTTGTGGTAGCAAAAGACTGGAAATCATCCAAGTGTTCAGCAATAGAGGACCATCCTGCCAGAGGGAAAAAAATAAACATTTATGCCAGGGGAATTTTACATATACTATAAATTATGTTGTTGTAGTTAAGTGCCCCGACTCATAGCAGCCCTGTATAAGGTTTCTGAGGAGCAGCTGGTGAGTTTTAACTGCCGACTTTGCAGTTTAAAACCAACCTTGTGGCCCAGTGTGTTATCCTACAGGGTCATACCAGAACTCCACTATAAATTATAAAACTTATAAAAATGATATACATACACAGTTTATGTACAGAAGTGGAAAGAGCTTCAGGGTATAAGAATATCTTTCGTTTAATGTCCAAAAATCTATATTTGCTACTTTAGGAAAATTAAAAGTGAAAAAATATGTATTTATATTTGCTTGTATTTGTATTGTGAAATGTTTGCAGTATGCAAAATTAACCAATCAATGAGTAGAAAGGAGACTTCTCACTATGTATTTTCAATATAGTTTTTAATTATGTGCTAAGGAGCTCTGGTAGCGTAGTGGTTACGAATCGGGCTGCGAACCTTAAGGTCAGCGGTTCGAAACTACCAGTCGCTCCGCGGGAGAAAGATGAGGCTTTCTACTCCCGTAAAGATTTCCACCCTCGGAAACCCTGTACAGGGTCGCTATGGGTCGGACCTGACTCGATGGCACTTAACAACAACAACATATTAAAAATAAAAAGTTAAACAATATGAAAACTCATCCTGAAAGTCTTGGATTTTACTCTAAGTAATCATGAGATAGCTTAAAAAATGAATTTGATCCTAAATATTTCAGACAACAAATAATTGCTTTAATAAATTATTAATCATACAAGAGAGTATCATGAAAACTTTAAAAAGGTTTTTGTAATAGAAAACTGGTGCCCTAAAAGAGATGTTTCTGATATTTTAAATGAAAATAAAGCAGGTTGAAAATAAATATAAACTATGATTTCATTTGTATAAAAGAAGTGAATGTATATCCAAAGTGATATGGTGTTTTTGTTAAGTGCCATTGAGCTGATTCCAACTCATAACGACCCTGTACAGTTTCCAAGGAGGGGCTGATGGGTTTGAACTGCTGACCTTGCAAGTTCAAACTGACCTTATGGTCTAGTGCTTTTCCTACAGCACCACAGATGCTAGTTAATTCATTGAAATCTCAGCACTGGTTTTCCCTAAAATTTGGCAATATAAGTGAGTTCTTCATTATTTTTACTTAACAATCCTGATGTGGTCCACCCCAGCCATTGCTGGCTGATGATCTGTCTGCTGGACAATGCCTCCCTCATCCGTCAATGATCTTGACATTCACTAACCAGCACGCCTTCCTCACTAGGCCTCTAGAAGAAGACTCAGGCTGCAAGGGTACTAGGGATGGAACTTTAGAAAGTAGATGTTAGATTTATTTAAGGTATGGATGTAAACCTAAATTATTCCTCCTAAATGCCTTACTCTTGGACAAATGAAGGTCATCTAGAACATTCATTATATCACAAAAGCTAGTCTGAGAAGTTGAATTGACAGTTAAGCTGTCAGGACCTAATGCTGGTAATGAATGAAATGGTAGAACAAGAAGGCTCAGTCATTGGTATTGAAGTTCCCTTAGACTTTTCTAACCTTCTAATTTTGAGCTGGATATCAAGTTTCAGAATGCCTTCTGATCACCATTTTGTTTTTTGTTTTTTTTTTTGCTTGTCTTCTTAATGACCTTTTGCTTTCTTCCTTAATGCCATTCTACAATTCTTCTGGTCTTCAGTCATTAGTGTTCTGTTCATTAAATCTGTTCTTCAGATGATCTTTAAATTCAGGTGGGATATACTCAGGTCATATTTTGGCTCTCATAGGCTTGTTTTTAATTTTCTTCAGCTTCAGGCTGAACTTGCTTATGATCAACTGATCCATTGTCTGCCCCTGGCCTGGTTTTGGCTGATGATATGGAGCATTTCCATCCTCTGTCTCCACAGATGTACTCAGTTTGATTTTCGTATATTCTATCTGGTGAGGTCCATGTGTATAGTGATCTTTAACTTGTTTTAAAAAGGTGCTTTCAATGAAGAAGTCACTGGTCTTGCAAAATTATTTGATCTCCAGCATCATTTCCGTCATCAAGGCTATATTTTCCAATGACTAATCCATGCTCTTTGTTTCCAACCTTTGCATTACTATCACCAGTAATTCTCAATGCATCATGATTACATCTTTGATCAATTTTAGACTGTAGAAGTTGGTAAAATTCTTCTATTCCATCATCAATAGCTTTAGCGGTTGGTGGATAAATCTGAATGATAGTTGTATTAACTGGTCTTGCTTGTAGGCATATGGATCATATCCTACCACAGACAGTTTCATATTTCAAGATAGATTTTGAAATGTTCTTTTTGGTGATGAATGTGATCTATTCTTCTTCAATGTGGCATTCCTGGGATAGTAAACCATGTGATTGTCAGATTCAAAATAACTAATACCAGTCCCAGTTCACTGCTAACTAGAATATGGAAGCTTATGTGTTCATTTCACTTTTGAAAACTTCCAGTTTTCCTCCTGGTGTGGTGCTGTGACTTAATGCACTAGACTGCAAAGTTGGTTTGAACCACAAGTTTGGCAGTTCAAGCTCACCAGCTGCTCCTTGGAAACCTTATATAGGATCACTATGGGTTGGAAGGGACTCAACAGCACTTAACAACAACAATACACTTCGTACATTGCACATTCTGATTTTTAATGTATGTTTATAGCTAAAGCAAATGGAAGAACTGAGGAGGCAAAAGAACTGAGCTGAAAAATTCAATTGACAGCTCAAGAAGACAAAGTCAAATGCTATACCGAAATGTGCAAATTACAGAGTTAGAAAACCAAAAGAGAAGAAAACATTCAACAGTTCTCAAGCTGAGGAAACTAAAGAAAAAATTCAAGCCTCAAATTTCAATATTGAAGGATTTTATGGGCAAAGTGTTGCATGATGTAGAAAGCATCAAAAGACGATGGAAGGAGTATACAGAGTCACTGCACCAAAAAGAAATAGTCAATGTTCAATTATTTCAAGAAGTAGCATATTATCAAGAGCCAATGATCTGAAGGAAGAAGTCAAATGTACACTGAAGGCATTTACAAAAGATCAAAACTCTGGGAAAATATGGAATACAAATTGAAATCTTTCAACAAACTGATGAAGCACTGGAGGCACTCACTCATCTATGCCAAGAAATTTGGGAAACAGTTACCTTGCCAACTGATTAGAAGTGATCCATATTTGTGCCCATTCCAAAGAGAGGTGACCCTACAGAATGAGGAAATCATTGGATAATATCATTAATACCGCATGCAAGTAAATTTTTTCTAAAAAAAATTTTAAATGACTTCAGCAGTACATTGACAGGGAACTACCAGAGGTTCAGGTCAGATTCAGAGGTAGGTGTGGAACAAGGAATATGGTTGCTAATATCAGATGGATCTTGACTGAAAGAGAAGAATACCAGAAAGATGTTTACCTGTGTTTCATTGACTATGCAAAGACTTTTATTGTGTGGATCATGGTAATTTGTGGACAACATTACAGAGAATGAATATTCTGGAACACTTAATTGTGTTCATGAGGAACCTGTCCATAGAGCAACAGGCAGTCATTTGAACAGAACAAGGAAATACTGAATGATTTAAAATTAGGAAAGGTGTGCACTAGGGTTGTATTCTTTCACCATACTTATTCGATCTGTATGCTGAGCAAATAATTCAAGTACCTGGATTATATAAAGAAAAACATGATATCAGGGTTGGAGGAAGTCTCATTAACAACTTGCAATATGCAGATGGTAGAACCTTGCTTACTGAAAGTGAAGAGGACTCAAAATATTTACTGATGAAGTTGAACAAACTTTGTTACATGTTGCACCTCAGTGTAAAGAAAACAAAACTCACAACTGGATCAATAAACAACATCACTTTTAATGGAGAAAAGATTGAAGTTGTCGGAGACTTCATTTTGCTTGGATCAACCATCAACACTCATGGAAGTAGCAGTCAAGAAAGCAAATGATACATTGCAGTAGGTAAACCAAATTGCACAAGACCTCTTTAAAGTGATCAAGAGCAAAGATACCTGTTTGAGAGCTAAGGTATGCCTGACCTAAGCCATGGTATTTTCAGTAACCGCACAGGCATGCAAAATTTGAAGAGTGAATTAAGAAGACTGTAGAAGAATTGAGGCATTTGAGTTATAGTGTTGGAGAAGAATATTAAAAGTACTATGGGCCATCAAAAGAACAAACACATTTTTATTGGAAGAAGTACAGAATATTCCTTCTAAAGAATATTCCTCCTAAGGAATATTCCTTAGAAGACTGGATCACCAGATTGTGTCTGTTATACTTCAGACATATTATCAGAAGGGGCCAGTTGCTTGAGAAGGATATCATACTTGCTAAAGTTGAGGGTCAGTGAAATAGAGGAAGGCCCCATGGAGATGGATTGGCACAGTAGTAGCAATAGTGGGTTTAAGCATAGCAATTATAGTGAGGTTAATGCAGCACTGGCAGTGTTTCGGTCTATTGTGCGTTATGTATCTATGAGTGGCTACCAACTTGAAGGTACTTAAAAACAATCTTGAATAGTCAGACCACTGTAATTACTCTGAGGAAAGACGAGTCTTTGTGAGCTGTGATTGTGTTGATGATTTTACAGCAGTGAAGAAATCTCAAGTCAGGTCAGATGTGGCCGTAAGGAGGGTACATAAAACTTTGGCTTTGAGTTTTTCCTGACAAAAATGTTTTCACTCAGGCAAAGAGTAATAAAACACCCCCTTCCAACAAAGTCAACTATAAGAAAGTATATTATTGTTGTTACGTGCTGCCGAGTGGGCTCCAACCCACAGTGACCCTTTATTGGGTTTCTGAGGAACGGTTTGTACCACCATTCTTGTGGCTCAAACTGACCTTGTGGTGGAGTGCTTATCCTAAAGCACCACGGTAGTCATCATATTAACTTTTCTTAGCAAATGTCAATTAGGGAAAATTAGAGGCTAAGCAAAATTAGGGTGCAGAATGTCCTACAAGTTCAATAAGTAGTCCACCAAGTCTTCCTTACTAAATACTAAACTTGCAATAAAATGTAACTGTCTCTCTTTGAAGAGCAATAGCTCCAAATATAAAAAATGTCTCAGAATCTTTTTTTCATATTACAGGGCAAAGTTAAATATGAGCTTTCACTTACCCTTTGACTTACTCTCAGCAATTGCTTAATGAGATTTGACTGTTAAGTAATAAAATGAAATTTCTCTTTAGTTACAAACTGGCTCTGAAATAAATTCTTTAAAAGGATTTGAAATATCAACAGCCTTAATCAAATCAGGACATTGTAACCTAAGGTAAATGAAGGACAGTACAATTGTGTAAGAATTTAAAAAGCAGTTAGCCTCATTGAGGTAGTTCTCAAATTTCAGCACATCAGAATCACCTGAAGAGTTTGTTTAAACACTGAAGAACAGGCCCCAACCTCACATCTTCTGCTTTATTAGATCTGTGGTGGATTCCAAAAATCTGAATTTCCACAGATTTCCAAGTGATGCAAAACTGATGACGTAAAGAATATCTTTTGTGAACTGTTGCTTTGCCATAGTTTGTCCCTGTAGTCTGCATACATATATTTGTAGAAATTTCACATTTTTATGATGTTGTTGTTAAGTGCCATCGAGTCAATTCTGACTCATAGCAATCCTGTATAGAATTTCCAAGGAGCAGCTGGTGAGTTTGAATCACTGAATTATTTGTTAAGTTTATGCTTTTTATGGAGTCCTGGTGTGGCACTGTGGGATACAGCACTGTACTGCAAGGTCAGTTTGAACTATGAGGTCAGCAGTTCAAACTCACAGCACTTAAGAACAACAAAAACAACAGTTTTTATATTGATCCTATTCTAATGCCATTTTAACACTGGCACACTTTTTCATTGTCTCAGTGGTTGTGTTAAATCAAATACCCTATTTTTTTCAAATAACATGCCCCTGTAAATAATGTGCCAGGAATCATAATGTGCAGAAATTATGAAATTAAGCAAAACAGTTCTGGCATATCATGTCCATGCACATAGTGTGCATGTCTGGTGACATTTTCAGAAGTGATTTCAGTCTCATTCACCCATTTAGCCATATTACAGATAAAGTATATTAGGCTTTCCAATTTTTTTTTTTCTTTTTTCATTTTCTTTAATTTCCTGCTATGTGTATAAACAGTTTCAAATGTTACTTTTGATCATAATTTTATAATAAAGATACAGGTCATAATCAAGAAATCATGGATTGAGTTTGTTAGTATGAGTGATAAGTGTTTCTCATATTAGGTCATTACGCATATTCTAGGGTTTTATGAGTCGGTACCGACTTGATGGCACCTAATAACAACATGGATCTCCAAGAAATCCAACGACATATTGCATTAGGCAAATCTGCTGCACAAGACCTTTTTAATATGCTGAAGAGCAAAGGATGTCAGCTTGAGGACTAAGGTGTGCCTGATCCAGGCCATGGTATTTTCAGTAACCTCATATGCATGTGAAAGCTGGGCAGTGAATAAGGAAGACCATAGAAGAACTGATGCTTTGAGTTATGGTGTTGGAGGAGAATATTGAAAGTGCTATGGGCTGCCAAAAGAACCAAGAGATCCGTTTTGGAAAAAGTGCAGCCAGAGTGCTCCTTAGAGGCCAAGATGGCCAAACTTCACCTCTCATACTTTGGACATATTGTCAGGAGAGACCAGTCACTGGAGAAGGATATCATATTTGGTAAGGTGGAGGGTAAGAGAAAAAGAGGAAGACCTCCAACAAGATGGATTGGCCAAGTGGCAGCATCGATGGACTCAAGCACAGCAACAGCAGTGAGGTTGGCCCAGGATTGGGCAGTGTTTTGTTCTGCTGTGCATAAGGTCGCTATGGGTCAGTACCAACTCGATGACACCTAACAACAACAGCAAATGTGTCTCCGTTTATTTAAGAAACACTGATTTGCTAGAATACCATTACCAGTAAAGGTGCAAATTAATCTATTTGACAAGAAAAACTCAGAGAGCATTCTACTTCAAATGTCTGTTACCTATTATTTCAGCAAATGGAGTAAGTAGTAAGTATAATTTAAGAATACACTTTCCACAGACATAGTCTGTAATTAGCAACAAATGGCTGGATGTGACAATGCACGTAAGGTATATGGAGATCTACTGAGGAAATGGTTGGGTTTTAAATGATCCTGAGACAGCTGCATGAAATGGTGACAGCAACAAAATTAAGAGCCAGAGCACAAGACAGAGCAGTGGGTGTCCTGGTCCACAGAGCAAGTAAAGCTGAATACCTCTGGGCAGGAGACTTATTTGCAAAGAAGGATACCCTTTGGGCATTTATCAATAGTGCTAAAGGAACTTGGGAGCAGGGTGGCTCCATAAGATAAGCACTGGACTGCAGACCACAAGGTCTGTGGTTCAAGCCCATCAGCTGCTCCTCTGGAGAAAGATGAGGCTTTCCTTTCCTTCAAAGATTTAAAGCATCCTCAGAAACTCTATACAGGGTGCTATGAGTTGAAACTGACTTGATGGCATTTTATAACAACAACAACAAAGAAGTGCTGTTGCCCCAGCCATGCAGAGACCAAGAGGCCATGTGGCTGAGAGGCCAAGGACTGAGAAAGAGGCTTGCCTATGTACATAGCTGAGTAAGGCACTCCAGACCAAAAGACTGCAACCTGAGTATTACTTAACTTGAATAATAAACCCATAATTATGACTATGGTCAGTGTGGTCATTGTGATGGATTATCCAACCTAGCAGAGAGAGCCTTGGAAAGGATGTTTGGTGTCAAAATTTAAATTTAAAAGGTAGAAGGCTGGAGGCATGTCTGATCTACATCTAAAAAGTTGGATTCTCCTTCCTCTTTGTTTTGTCAGAGGATGTCAAACACCACCCACCCCTGTTTTTGCATACATATGCATCCTTGCAAAAACAGTCCTGGTGTGGCACTGTGGGTTAATGTTCTGGACTGCAAAGTTGGTTTGAACCGCAAGGTCGGTGGTTCAAGCTCATCAGCCACTCTTCGGAAATCCTATACAGGGTCACGACTTGATGGCACTTAACAACATACATATGCCGTAAAATGTTATAAAGCTTCCAAATAACAGTTTTATAACAATACAATTTGCCTAATCAAGTATGTAGTGCAATTTTTCTTTGATGACTAGGGGGGAATTCCAGGATTTTCAAGGACCTACAGTCAGTTTGTACCACAATGTCAGCAAGTCAAACTCACCAGCCACTCTTTGGAAAGGCTATACAGGGTCACTATGAGTCGGAAACAATTCAATGAGACAACAACAAGTAAAAATTTATAAAAAAAAAAAAAAAAACACACACACACACACTCAAATGCACTGAGTAGATTTCAATTCAAAGTAATCCCAAAGGACAGAAGGTTTCTAATGCTACAAATCGTTCTGAAAGCAGACTGCCTCTTCTTTCTCCTATAGAGAAGTAGTTTGTAGATTTGAAAGGCCAATTTTTCAGGTACCTGCTGAGTTTTGACCACTGCAGCTACCAGGGCTAACCATTAAGCATACTTCAGTCCCAAGAGTTTTACATGTCTTACCTTATTTCATACAATTGTGTGAAGTTGACATTCCTATTATTCCCATTTTACAAATGTGAAACAAAAGAAATTAAAAAGCCCTGAGGCACAGTAAGTTTACCTAACTTGCCCAAGGGCATGTAGTCATTAGATAGCACAGCTGGAATCCATACCTAAGCATTAAGTAAAGTCACTTTTAATGGGCAGGCAAAAAACATCAGATCTAGTTAATATCAATGTGTGGATTTCTCATCATCTATATCTACAAAGAATATTTAAGATGACATGAGTAGTTAATTAAAATATGGATTATAATGCAATACTGAAAAGTAATAAAAATAATGCAACACTGAAAAGTAGCTCATGTAGTAGGTATTTCTTGATATGGAAAGATGGTCATGAAATGACAGAAAGTAAAAGAAAGTTATGACTGTTACATAGAATGGGCTTCCGTAGGTGTGGTGCTATAGAATAAGCACTGGACTGTGAACCACAAGATCGGTGGTTCAAAACTACCTGTTGCTCTTGGAAATGCCATGTTGTTGTTGTTATGTGCCGTGGAGTCAGTTCCGACTCATAGCGACCCTGTATAGGGTTTCTGAGGCTGTAAATCTTTATGGGAGCAGAAAGCCTCATCTTTCTCCCACGGAACAGCTGGTAGTTTCAAACTGCTGACCCTGAGGATAGCAGCCTAAGTCGTAACCACTACACTACCAGAGCTCCTTGGAAATGCCATACAGGGTCAATATTAGGATCAACGTGAAGGCACTTAACAACAACAACAGTGATAATTATATCAGTAGTGTGTATATTAGAATAATACTTTATATGAGTTCTTATTTTCTGCCCTTTTTTTTCCAGAATTTTTGGTAATCAGTATATGAGCTATTACTTCGTCTCATACTTTGGACATATTTTCAGGAGGGAACAGTCACTGGCAAAGGATGTCATGCTGGGTAAAATGGAGGGTCAGAGAAAAAGAGGAAGACCCCCAACGAGATGGATTGGCCAGGTGGCATCATTGATGGACTCAAGTGGGGCAGCGGTAGTGAGGTTGGCCCAGGTTCGGACATTGTTTCGTTCTGCTGTGCATGGGGTCGCTAGGAGTCGGTTCTGACTCGATGACATCTGACAACATCAACAACAACATATTTTGAAAAGAAACTTAAAAAGAAGAAGAAACAACTAACATCTACTGAGCACTTATTATTTGTCAAGCAATGATCTTTTAAAATATTTATGCGTTTTTTATAGAAAATCTCACTGCCATTTAAAAAAAAAAAAAAAAGTTGAGTTAGGTATTGTTCTATCTCCATTTTACAGATGAAGAAACTGAGACCCAGAGAGATTCTGTAATGCTGTGGTGGTGCTGCTGTGGAGTCAGTTCTGACTCATAGTGACCCTGTACAGGGTTTCTGAGGCTGTAAATCTTTACAGGAGCAGAAAACTTCATCTTTCTCCTGTGGAACTGCTGGTAGTTTCAAACTGCTGACCTTGATGTTAGCAGCCCGATTTGTAACCACTACGCTACCAGTGTTTCTTCTATAATGCTGTAATGAAGTACAAATGCTAGCAGCCTGAATGTCAAGTCAATATTCTAAGATGCCATAATACACCGAGGTAAAGGTCATAAAACCCCTGGTGTTCTTTGACCATTTCTGCTCTTCTCTGTGTTGTCACTGTTGTTATCATGAAGAACTTTGAGAATTTAAAGTAAAATAATTCATTCAAACCCCAAGACAACGAGCACATTATTTTTAATGAAACTAAACTACATTTATATTTGAAATCATGCTGATAATAAGGGAGAACATTAAGAGAACAGGAGTGTATACAAAAGAACTAAAGTCTGGAAAACTGTTTCCAAGTACTTAGAAAGGTATTTTGGCTCTGTTATTTGCATTCAAACAAAGAATGTGCTTATTACACATGATTGGTTTCTAGTTTGTATAGCACCTAAAAGGGTAAGAAATACACCCAATACCATGTTCTCTGATTTCCTTCTTTTGTCCAGTGTATTTTCTCACGTAATAGAAATAAATAAAACTTCATTTATGTAAGGGGTTTATCATTCAGATTTGTCACTGACAGGCCAATGCACAAAATTTCTCTCCCCCTCTCTTGTTCTGAATTTTCTCTCTTCCTTTGCCCATTAAGGACCAGTAGGAGGCTGTACAGTAATTGCATTGATGCCTATGCAATACCTAAACATATTTCAGTACTTCAGGTTCTGATCACTAGCAAATAAAAACCTTAAATTCTTCTTAATCATCTACAATAGCCATCTGAGTCTAAAAGAAATATACAACACTAATGCTATCTTTTTTATTACTATTTTTTTTTCCCCTTCTTTACGATTTGGCTGGCTTCCCTGAAGTTGCTCTGTTTCCTTTCTCTTCTCATCCTGGTTGCCATCCTAAGTGGGCAATACAGAGGAGCCACACTAGAATGACCCACACTATTCACAGCAGGTATATGATGGACAGCTGGGCCCACATTCAATAGTACCCCAGCTTTTTCCCAACCTTTTGTTGAATCACTCATTTAAATGTAAATATGTAAAAATAATACTCTATATCAACAACACATCCATAGGTAATAGCACTCAAATGTACAAATATTGTATAAAACTTTTCCAAGGATTTATTTTTTTCTTCCTTTTTCCTAATGTATATAAATACTGTAGATGCTGGGAAGGTACTCAGTAAAGCTGGCTTTGGTGGGTTACAATTGTTTCAAATACTTGCCTCTTACTTCATTCTTTAATGAACATCTCTGGAATAAGTAATTACTGTGGGAACACATCTTTAGAGCTATTCTCAAAGAACAAAATTGGCAGAGGTTGGTTTTATAAAGTTCACAAAATGAATGGTGCCTTATTGCCATAAACAAAGGGATTTTTAACAAACCAGCTTTAAAATACCCACCGAATTACTGATAAGTGAATCAGTGAATAAAGATGTCTTTAATTGACAAGAAAATGAAGGATTAGGCTAATAGTGTATTACAGCAATATGCCATGAATTCAAATTTAGGCCTTCGTTCCTATTTGCCTAAGTAATTATAAAAGCTTTTCGTTTTTGAATAGAAAAACTATTTCTTCTTCACATATCTGCTTAGAATCTCCTAACATGTGTGCTATCAGTTTTAAATCTCAGCATGAATCCTCAAGTAACTACCTTCTTCTAATAATTATGTATTTCTCATAGATTCTTAAGTGATCTATCATGATTTTATAAAGGTGTCTTTTGCTATCTAAGGATTCTTTTCAAAATAAAGTTGTCTACTAAATACTTCTGAATAGAAGTAATTGTTTTATTAGCCAAAAAAATATTTTGTGTAAGAATTTTAAACATTTTCAATTTGCAATATCAAGATTAAAATATTTGAAAAGAAAAATTATGTGCCTTTACTAACATATGGCCCCTCTGATATATTTTAATAGTTTCTATTTTAAGCCAAGACAAGAAAAACCCAGGAACCAATATCAAAATCATGAACAAATAAAATGAACATTAAGAAAACATATGGTGGAAGTCCATTTAATTTCAAAAGTGACTATATGTTACTTACAGTTTTGTTTCTTTTAGAAAAGACACATTGAACTGTGATTATGATTTGAGTGTCAAAAAATAATTCTTGTTTATTTAGCACTATTTCTTAATCTGCCAAGGGCCATGGCAATATCTTTTATAAGACATCTTTAAAAATACACCTCTCTGATAAAGAGATAACTAAGAAAATCCCAGGAAATAAATGGAATGATATCTGTCATAAGTAGGAAAGATCCTAGGTTACAAACATCCTAAGGGAAAGCTAACCAGTAAGCATTACAATGGTGAATTAACTGTGCCACGTGACTAGCCATAAGAGAACTTGGGAGGTACAATGGTTAAGCTCTAGGTTACTTACTCAGTGGTTCAGAGTTCAAATCCACTCAGAGGTACCTCAGAAGAAAAGCATGACAATTGACTTCCAAAAGATCACAGCCTTGAAAATCCTTTTGAAGCAGTTATATCATACACATGGGGTCATCATGAGTCAGAACTGACTAGATAGTAAATAGTTTTGGTTGATTCGTTATGTACTAAGCAGTTGAGAGGTACGAATTCATTTTTTCTGTACTACAATTCTCGGAGGTAGTATGATGTCTGAGTTCTGTGTGGCCATTGCAAAAGATTATTGAATCAAAGTGTCTTGCAGATTGAGTTGTGGGAGGGATGGTTGGTGCCTCATATTTTTGCATGCACCATCCTCACAACTGTTAAGCTTGAGCCCATTGCTGTTACCACTGTGCCAACTCATCTGTTTGGGTGTCTTTCTTTTTTTCGCTGACTGTCCACTTTACCAAGCATGATGTCCTTCTCCAGGGATTGGTCTCTCCTGATAACATGTCCTAAGTATGAGAGATGAAGTCTTGCCATCCTGGTTCCTAAAGAACATTCTGGTTCTAATTCTTCCAACACAGAAGAACTGAATCCATAGTAACAGAGAAAAGGTCAAGGTCACCAGTGCTGGTAATTTCAATGATAGAGTGGTGCACTCTTATAGATCATTGCAGTAAAATAGCTATATGCAGTTAGGAGCCTGGTGGCCCAGTCGTTAAGTCTTGCTGCTCACCTAAAGGTTGGCAGTTTGAATGCATACTAGCCGCTCTGTGGAGTCCTGGTGTGGTGCCATTGGATAAGCACTCGACCTCAAGGTCGGTTTGAAACACAAGTGGTTCAAACTCACCAGTTGCTCCTTAGAAACTCTATATGGGACTGCTATGCATTGGAGACGGCTCAATGGCACTTCACAATGATAAAAACAAGTCCTATATAGACTCCTAGTGTGGTGCTGTAGGATAAGCACTGGACTGCTAACAACACGGTCAACAGTCCAAACCCATCAACTGCTCCTTAGGGACTCTGTAAAGGGTTCCTATAAGTCAGAACTGACTCCATAGCATTTAAAAACAACTTCCTTATAGATTTACAGCCTTGAAGACTTTATGCAACAGTTCTACTATGTGCTATAGGGCTGCTTTGAGTCCGGACCAACTCCATGGCAATCCGTTTTGTTATAGACATATAATATATATTATATATATTATGTATATATATGTTATATACATATAACATATATTATAGGAATATAATACAAGCAGTCCTGGAATTACCAGCAAGTCCATTTAGAAATCTGTCTTTAAGTTGAATTTATGGATAAATTAAAACAGGTGCAGTAGATACCTAATGTCAGCTAATCAAATGAATGTCTTTATATATAGTGCAGCTTTCTATGCACAAAAAGACATTACAGAAACACTTCCAGGTACATGAAAACATCCTTACCCTAACAATAATTTTTTAAAAATCCATTGCAATGGAATGAATATCAATTCATAGTGACTCATAGGGCAGAGCAGAACTGTCTAACTTGGGTTTCTAGTCTTTACAGAAGCAGACTGCCACATCTTTCTTCTGAGAAGTGCTGGTGAGTTATTACTACTGGCATTTTGGTTAGCAGCCAAGCACTTTGGCCACTGCACCAGAATGGCTCCAACATGTGACCTGTTTATTATTATTATTTTATGAAGTCATCCACTAGACAGCAAAGGCAGTATAGGCCAAGAGGACACGACAGTACCTGCCTGGTTGCAAGCCCATGCTCAACAGTGAAGATCTTCCCTCTCCCAATCCCCTTCCTTTTCATCTCTAAGAGTCTGGTGCCTGGTTTGGGGTCTACCAAGGGCAGAGGATGTGAGTGAGTTAGCGATGGACCTGGGAGAGCCTGAGTCCAAGTTGGAGTCTAGGAATCCCTGTAGCAGGCCTGACTGCAGACAATGCCAAAGTGGCACCTGTCTGGGCTGTGAAACTGGGTTCCATCTGCAGCCTTCCCCTCAAGGCCTGGGTTCTCGCCAGTCTCAGAGTTCAAGCTGGCTCCGGACTCAGTTGCGGCATCCTGCCCCTGCCCACACTTTGCATCCTAGTACCACCAGCACCTCCAGATTTGTTAGGATGTGAGCACATAGGGATCCAGGGCTGGGTGGATGTGCACTGTATCCACCGCTACTGCGTGGATGAGTCAGGGTTGAGACAGGACAACACACAACCCCATCCCGTCCATTGTCTCTGACTTTGAACTCAATGGAAAACACAAAATTGATTTGTAACTACATGTTGCATGTAAATTAATTATTTGTAACCCAGGGACTGCTTTTATATAATAAAGATTATATGACAAAGAAATGGAGAGAGTGTTATTTAATAAATTGTGGAACTAGTTAATAAAATAGAAACAATCTGTAGAGTCTGATTTCATACCATCTTGGCTAATAAATTGCAAGTGTATTTGAGAGTTAGATAGTTTAAAATCAAATAATTAAAAAAAAAATCTAGCTAGACTGATAGAGAATTGAATGTCAGATCTCTTGGTAGGGAAACTTTCATGAATAACAGTATAAGTGAAATTGTTGTTGTTGTTGTTGCTGTTAAGTGCTGTCGAGTCGGATCCGACCCATAGCGACCCTATACAGGGTTTCCAAGGAGCACTGGTGAGCTTGAACTAAAATTGTGTCTGCTGTGAATGCACTCATTAGGTGTGCATTTGCTTTCCACAACTGTATTTCTTCAGCTTCAATGACTGTCTCTTCCTAATATTCTGTTTCACAAGTCTATAAAATGTATGAAACTAAGAAGATTTACGCTATTAAAAATTACTGTGATTCAGGAGATTTTTTTTTTTTTTCCTCTATGCTCTTGGTAATTCAGGAAGGGCAATTATATAAATTATTCTAGGCTTTAGGACTAGGTGCAAGAAGTATAATGATAAAGGAAAACAGAAAGAACAATATCCTAAAAACGCCTGCCCCACAATATAAAAACATGGATCCTTTGCACTTTGGATCTACATACCTTCCTCTCCCCTAATGAGTGAGGTTTGTCATTAATATGCCTTTCGCACAATCATCAATTCATGCATAAGCAAGATACAAGAAATGAATACATAAAAATTGTATTTGTTTTGGGATGTTGGGATTATGTTAATATTTTTATTTTTATACTTTCCCTACTGCTGTAATATTCTTTATACTTTATATTCTTTATACTTTTACAAACAAAATATGAAAAGCCAAAACTCATTTAATTAGTCCAAATCCCTCAAGATTGCACAAGTCAATAATTATACCTAAGAGTTATTTTATTCTAGTCAATGTTTATTACTGTTATACATTCTTATGCTAATATTTCTAATTAAATTTTGATTGCCATTGTGATTTAACTGAAGTCAGGAGAAAACTGAACCTTGTTCTAGTGCATATCAGATATGTGTGCTTGTCTGCTAAGATGGAAATAAAAATATCAGTTATCCTAACCAACTTTGGAGGATGAAATGAAATAATGTAATGAAGGCATTTTAGGAAAGGTGAATTATCATGAAATAAGCTACTAATAGTTAATGTATTTTAATCATTTTTACAAAAAAAATACTAAAAGAAATGGTATATTCCATTTGTAATCCAAGTCGATTAGGCTCTTTTCAAATCAACATCCAAACTGAGGCTGCAAAAATGAATTGGAGAGTGGCGTCAGATCTCTTTTGAGTTCATAAGGGGACAGGCGAATCAAATTCAACAGCATCAACTGACCAAAGCTACTAAAGAAACTAAGTACTTAGTCTGATAAGGTCAGATATATCTATCTTTACCCTCCAACCTTCCTTACCAATTCTTATACCATCTATCGCTTCCACAGCACTCTGCTTCTCAGTTGGGTTCCATAACTCATTATGATGACCAGATCAAATTCACCGACCATACTCATGATTATGGGCATTTAAATGAAACTTGTTGTTGTTAAGTTCCGTCAAGTCAGTTCCGAATCATAGTGACCCTGTATGTGGTTTCCTTCCAAGGAACTGCTGGTGAGTTTGAAATATCAACCTTGTAATTCAAACTGACCATGCAGTCCAATGCTTTTCCTATAGCACCACACCAGGACTCCAGGTTACAATTCAGGATAGAAATGTTCAGGATACAGTTGTTCAGTCAGAATAGCCTGTTCCCAACTGTGCCCACAGTATTGGAACACTATCAGAAAAAAGGTTCAACAATTAACAGCACTCCTTACAGTGAGATGCTCACTGAAGAGCTGAAGCCTCAACTAGGATCTTTTTCTTGTTTAGGCAGTGTTACAAAGTTCCTTTAGGAATGCTGATAATTGCCCACGGGGCACATTCTACTCCACTATAAACCCAGCCCCAAAGACGGTCAACGGTAGCTCCATAAATCAGTAAACCTAGTTCTCCAAATTAAGTGTCTGGAGGCACCCCACTCAACAAGCAGACCTCCTGCCTGAAGGCTTCGTGGAACAGAAAGCCCATTGCTCTATCTCTTGCTCTGGCTATGGATTCTGAGTCTACCATTTCTCTGCCATTCACAACTTTCTGTCCCTGGATCAAGGAGGTTCAATGAGCAGGAATCTTGGGGTCCAAGGAACATACTCCATTCCTGGTTCTTCTTCCTTGTTGATTGGATATCCCATTCCTCCTTCTAAGATGGCTCATTTTTACTCATATTAGAGTTGTAAGTTTTTATAATCATAATTAACCCTGTTAACAATCACTTACAACTGGATCATATTAGCGTATCACCTTCTCCTTTCAACTTCTCTTACTTAGACTCATCAGGAATAAAAGTAATTTGGCGAAAGTTACAAAGACTAAGGGTTCAAGAGCCATATGAAGTCATACACTACGTTGCTGGGGTCATATTCCAAAGGTAAATGAAAGAATGAGGAATATTTTGAATAAAATTTAATACACTTATAGACTAATTAAGGAGCTCTGGTAGTGTAGTGGTTACGAGTCAGGCTGCTAACGTCATGGTCAGCAGTTTGAAACTACCAGCTGCTCCACAGGAGAAAGATGAGGCTTTCTGTTCCTATAAAGATTTACAGCCTCGGAAACCCTCTGCAGGGTCGCTATGAATCAGAACCGACTCCACGGCACATAACAACAATAACAACAGAATAATTAAAACTATTGAGACACCAGAAATTCAAAAATTGGGAAAATAAAAAAACAACTTAATCCCATCAATTTAGCATGAAATATTTTTTTAAGTTATTGATTTAATTATCATTTTATAGACAAACACACATATTAGCATTATTGTTTTTGTTATTGTTGTCTTTAGTTGTTAAGTGCCATTGAGTCGGTTTTGAATCACAGTGATCCTGTTTATTCATATTAGAGTTTCAGAGGTGTAGCTGGTGGGTTTGAACAGCTGATCTTGAGGTTAGCAGCCCAATGCTTATCTTATAGCACCAACAGAAAGAAACAGTGCCTGTCCTATATCATCTTCATAATCCTGGCTAAATCTGACCCATCATGGCAGCCACTGTGTCAATCCATCTTATTGAAGAAAAGCTTCCTCTGTTTTGTTAACTCTCTACTTTAGCATACATTAACAATATAATAATCATATGAACATACTACAGTAAGTCAAAAATGATCCACACTTCATTTATATTAAAATGCCAATCCATGTCCATAGCTGATGATGTTGAGCATTCACGGGAAATGATTCTGTCAAACAGATGAGTAACAGTGGATTGATTATGTAGCAAATAATTTGCAGATCAGCCATGGCTCTGTCTATGAAATGATCCATGACAGATTTGGGTTCCAAAAACTTTGTTTCAGTAGGTAGGTACTGAAACAACTCACAGTAGAGCATAAATAGAAATGTCTGGACACCTGCAGACTAAATTTGGACCGATACACAAAGGAAGGTGAACGTTTCTTTAAAAAAAATTGTTAGTGGGGATGAGACATAGATTCTTCACTATGAGCCTTGGAGAAAATTGCAGAATATGGAATGGAAACATTATCAATCACCAACCCAAGAAAAGAGTTCAAAAGTCAACCATCATGTAGAAAATTGATGCTTACAGTTTTCTGGAATTATCAAGGGCCAGTACTTCAGATTAAACACAGAAGACTGCTGTCTACAGGCTTTTCAATCCTGCATGACAATGAACATTCTAGCACCTCTGCCCATACTGTTGACACTCTGCAAAACTTCCTTCTGAGGTGTTAAAGCATCTTCCCTATAGAAGTACTGTTGATTGTTGAACTTTTTCCTGATAGTGTTCCAATATTAGCCCTTGGTAATCCCAGAAAACTAGGTCCTCTGAAAGCAGCCCTTCAGGGGACAAAGATACATCTCTGAATAAGAAGTGAAGACAGTGCTACATTTGTGGCTTGCAGCTCACCATGACACATTCTTAAATAAGGGAATGTGAAATCTTGTTGCTAGATGGACAAAGTGTACTAAAAAGCAAGGAGATTATGTTTAAAAAATGATGTATTTGTCTCTTCTAAAAGTTGATTAAAATAAATTCTACAGCCAGAGTTGTGGATAATTTTTACTCACTCTCATATGCTTTTGTATGTTGTATTTTCAGTTACTATGTTATAAGGTCTTTTCCATGTTGTTATAAAAGTTTTTACATTAAAACATATTACAAAAAATTTTTATATTCTCAAAATATTAAGGAATTGGGGAGGTGACAAGATGGAAGACTAGGCAAAAAGGCCTAGTAGTCTCTACAACAAAGATACAGAAAACCAAATGAACAGATGCAGATGATAGTTCTGGAATCCTGAAATTCACATGAAGGGATACAGAAGTGGATTGAATGCTTACTAGGAAAGAAATTTGAACAGATACAGAAAGAAAAGGAGACAGAATGTTGACCTGTTTCAGCAGACCAGAAGCAAAGTGACCATCTTAAGCTTTTACGAGTGGCTTCAGAGACAAGAAAATATACTAGCATCAGAGAAACATACCAGTGGCTCTCAGAGGTAAAGGTACATTTTTGTTGTTGTTGTTGTTGCCCACATTCCCCTGGTAACCAGAGGCAAGCCTGGCTACCATCCATATACACCACCAGGGAAGATCCCTCTCTCCCAGTGATCTGAGCTACATGGAGGTGAGTGCAGCATTTATGAGTCCCATTAAAGGTGTATGGGGGGTCTATACACATTATCCCATTCAGATGGGCCCTGTCCCAAGTCTGCAGAACCGGCCATGGCTAGTCTTAGACTAGCTCTCACTAGTAGAAGCAACTGAAAATTAAAGCAACATTGGGGAAAATAAACAAAATTAGATTGGTATCTGTGTTGGCTGGTCAGGCATAGTGTGGCCATCTTGAACTTTTGTGGGCAACTTTGAAAGCAAGAGGGTAGTAGGTGGTGCAGAGGCATAGCACTTATTAGTAGAAAGAAAGGTGTGACATCTTTCTAGTATCCCATCTTACCCTGATGACCCAAGGTGTGGCTGGAACCCACCTCTGTACACTCCCGGAGAAGGTCCTACTCTCTGGGTTTTCAGAGTGGCATCAAAGAGGGAGGGGAGCTATCAGTACCACTGTGGCACCTGGAATCGAGTGTTAATTACTCCAGACCTGCAGAGCTGGTTTTGACCAGCCCTGAACTAGCAGGACCTGTCACCCTTGGCTGCCCTCTAGGACTGGAAATACCCAGATCCCCCAACTGCTTTAGGATTTGCATAAACTACTTCTTAATCAGGTACCCAGAATAGACAACACCTAACCACACAAGAACATCATATATGAATGAAAGTGTTACCTTCTCATCCCTTGGCAACCCATGGTGAGAGGTCCTTGGCTGGTCGGAGACCCCAGAATATTCTCCTCTCTGGGTCTGGTACCTGCCCTGCTTTTTCCCTTTCACTGTTTTTGTTTGTTTGTTAGTACTTCCTCTTTTTCATTTCCATTGTTTTGTGTCTTTCTATCTCCATTTTCATTTTTTCTTCTTTTCTTATTTTTTCTGTTTATCTTTCCCCACCACTGCTGCTTCTTACTTATTTCTTCTTCTTTGTTTTTATTTCCTACTCTATGGTTTCCTAATTGTTCTTAGTGCTTTCTCTTTTTCTTTTTCTTTTTTTTTTTCAGCTGCCTCATTTCTCTATTTGGTTCTTGTGTTCTTTTTCCAGCTGTTGCCTGCTTTGCTTTTTCTTTACATTTTTCTCTTTTCTGTGTTGTTTGCTTTGCTTGTTTTCCTTATCTCTTGTGTGTGTATTTTCTCTTTTTGCCTCACTCAACAGGAGATAGAAACAACCTAGCCACAACTGTAACTTCTACAACCTCATCCCAAGGGTAAGAGACAATGCCAGCTGCTATACATTGAATAAATGACAGCAATTAACATAAGTCAAATCCACCCTATGCTGAACTGCACAAGCAGTGAACAGAAGACAGTGAACAAGCTCATACTCTAATCACACTCACCAGAAGGCAGTTGCTGAGTGCTTAAGAATACACCATATAATCATCACGCGGATGTATATATATCAAGATCACAATGTCTTAAAAGCCAAGAACAATTTATGTTCACATGAAGAAACAAGACATGGTAGCTCAAACAAGTGACTAAAAGGCAGAGCTAGAAAATGTATTTGAGAGAAAAATTCAGTGTAACAACCTGAAAAAGAGAATTATATTTTAGTATCTGCAAATGATTGACTGATAGGTTGAGGAAAACAAGGAATAATTCAGGAAGAGACTATAGGAACAATCAAATCAAATAGATAAAGAATTGGAGACAATACAAAAAGGCAAATAGAAATCCAGAGGGGATCTGCTGGCCCAGTTAAATTTAAGGCAGAGTTGTCAGCTCAGAAGATTATGACCACTGTTTTGGGATCCCAAATGGATAATCTTGATAGATTTTCTTGAAGGACACAAAATACTCATAGGGTCTTAGTAGGAAGAAGTTTAAAGAATATTGAAATCTGAAAAATAAAACAACTGAAAAGTTGTGCCAAAGCACTTTCCCCCCATCCCATCATTACAATATACCTGCTCATTTTCTGAGGGCAGCAAGGGCTGTCTTACTAGAATTTCATTGGAAAGTCTTAGCCTACCCACACTACAGCTCTAATCTTATCCATTCAGACTTCTTTTTGTTCCCCAAACTCAAAGAACACTTAAAAGGAACATGATATGAGTCCCTTGAGGAAGCTGAAACTGCTGTTTTGATTGTAATTCACAGAGCTCAGAATTCTTCAAGGAGAGGTTACTAAGATGGAAATACTGTCCTTAGTAGCATATAGACCACATGGAAAATATGTTGAGAAATAATAGCTTCACATTTTGATAGTTCTGCTTAATAATACATTTAATGTTTAATCATAGTTTTTAATCGACACTTTTTGATTTACCCTGTTAGCCCCAGACTCTATGCTTTTAATCCCTGTTGTACATTTTATATAACTTTCTTTTTACAGAAAAGGACAATGAGGTTCAGGAAGATTAAATAGTTTCTATAAAATCACATGGGCACAAAGTGGTGAAGCTAGCTAGACTTCAAACCCATAGTCAACACGTCTTTCATTTTACACATTGTCATCCTGAAGGGGATGAAGAATAAGAAAGATTAGGGGAAACTATTATAATAATATAACTGTTGAAAGGTGTATCTATAAGAATAGATCATTTGAACAGAAAACAAATAAACCATTTAAAAGTGATCAATTTAAAATTATATTTAAGAGAAACATGGCCTAGTTTGCTATTAATAGCAAGAATAGATTTATTTTTTTAAATCTTTAATTGTTCGCATAAGACAAACATACAATCAGGTAAGTATAAATGAGATTATGTTTAGGATTTAAAAATGGCTAGGCATACTTTAACCAGCATAACAAAAATTAAAAAGAGATTTTATTTATAAAATGTAGATAACGAAATTGGAATTATGAAGATTCATTTATTTAAAAAGAGGCAAAATGGTAAGATTTCTATCAAATGGGAATAACATATGTGACAATTATGTGAGTAAATTACATTCTACCTGGAGACAGAAAGAAGCGGTGGGATATGTCCTAACACAGAAAACAATGCTGTCTCAGAAGGAAGCTATAATAATGATGGTGGTGGTCTTGTGCCACTGAGTTGGCTCCAACTCATAGCGATTCTGTGTAGTGGTGGTTGTTGTTGTTAAGTGCTGTCGAGTCGATTCTGACCCATAGCCACGCTGTATAGGGTTTCTGAGGAGCAACTGGTGAGCTTGAACTGTGGACCTTGCAGTTCAAATGGCTTTGCAATCTGGTGCATTAATCCACAGCATCACACCAGGACTCCTTATGCTGTTAATCTTTATGGGAACAGAAAGCCTCCTCTTTCTCCAGAGGAACACTAGTAGATTTGAACTACTGACCTTGTAGTTATCAGGACAGCTTGTAATCCACTATGCTACCAGAACTCCTTATAATAATGATGTTGTTTTTGCTGTTAAGTACTGTCCAGAGAAGCTTTCAAATATTTGAACATGCTGTTGTTGTGTTGTTAGGTGCCGTGTAGTCGATTCCAACTCATAGCAACCCTGTATAGGGTCAGCCTACACTACACTAATTCTCTTTATTCCAGAAGCCTTTATATAATAAATGTTTAATTATGGTTGCTGTTTGAAAGAATTTTATCAAAAAGAAAATCCAGACTATACCTATTTGATTTTCCATCTTCTACAAGCCATAGGGCTAAGAATCTCCTAATATGTTAAACAAGACCGACTAATTCAACGAGCTACAAAGTATGGATATTACTCAGAAGTATTTGAAAAAAGTTTCTGAAGCTTTCTAGACTAAGATGTTTGATGTCTAAGATCCCTTCTTTAAAGCCAGGATGAAGAAGAAAATCTAATTGTGCCCTGGTGACTGCCTGCTTCCACTCAAGAGTTCTTGGCTCCAGTGGTTTGTATCAGGAGCCAGAGAAGCAATTCAATCTACTGAACCTTTTCAGAAAATGTGGTTATCCAAAATCTGAGTTATAATGAAATCCTAAATTGATCCCATGACTTGGTCAAACTTTTCTTTTCTTCTGTTTTTAAGATTAAGGCTTTTTTACATAACAATAACAAAAATACAAGAGGAACGTTTATTTTAAGTCCAAAGCAAGCTAAAGGAGTAAGCAAATGCCCTGAACCCAACCCTCTGCAACAAGACATGGAAGACCAAGTGAAGTGGATACAGATGTTGATCCTGGAACCCTGAGCATCAGAGGGTAGTTCAGAGAGGTGAACTCCTTACTCTACCCACCTCCACCACACCTCTGCCTCACCAAAAAAGAAAAAAAGAATAAAAGAACACAGAAAGGTATTGTTCAATTGTTTTTCATTTTACCTTTCTGGTATATTAAGGAGCTCTGGTAGCGTAGTGGTTACGAATCGGGCTGCTAACCCCAGGGTCAGCAGTTCAAAACTACCAGCGGTTCTGCAGGAGAAAGAGGAGGCTTTCTGCTACAGTAAAGATTTACAGCCTCGGAAACCCTATACAGGGTCGCTGAACCGACTCCACAGCACATAACCACCAGCACCACCATTCTGGTATATTAGGAAGATCTCCTTGTCTTTGTTGTTCTTGTTGTTAAGTGCCATTGAGTCTGTTCCGACCCATAGTGACTCTGTATAGGGTTTCTGAGAATCAGCTGGTGAGCTTGAACTGCCTATCTCATGGTTCAAATAGACTTTGTAGTCCAGTGCATTAACCCACAGAGCTGCACTAGGACTCCATTCTTGTCTTTAGAAAACTCAATTTCCACCTCTCTTTATTAATTTATCCAGTAAAATAAGTGGTCAGGTGGATACATGTAGAGAATGACATCAACACTTTCCATTTCCCACAGTTACAAGTGCATTTTTTACATTCAGTCTGGGTAATTATTGTAACTCTAGAAGACAGGTATGTGATTTACAATATACACTTCTAATACCCTGATAATAAGGTGGATCACTGTCTACTTATTTCCTTTCATTTAAAACAAGAAAACTTACTACAGAGCAAACGTTTTGTATTCTAGACTATGTTTCTTTATCAGCAAATAAATATTTATATTAATTTTTCTTCTATAGAGCATGCTGGAAACATTAATATGTATTTTTTTGTTCTAAATGAATGATTTCCATTTTAAATGTATTGATACAAGTACCACTACTTTTGTTCATTTAAGGAAATTATATATTTTTAAAATCTCAATAAATTTGAGATTTTTTTTGTTGTTGTTGTTTAGAAACCTGAAATGATAGCTATTTATCATATTGCACTTTGCTTATTTGCACACATATCTGACAAGATTGAACTTAAGGTCAGAGATCACATCCATCTCTGAATTTCTGGTATGATATTGTAGGATAAGTGCCCAATTACTTATTGAAAGGACAGGGGTTCAAACTCAACAGCTATGAGTCAGAATCAATTCGACAGCACTTAACAATAACAGAACCATGAGGTACTTGAAAAAGTATTTGAAAAAATAAAATGATAGACACTTAATATACTTTAATTAGTTAATAGGCAGTTCAAGAAGTGCAAAGGGTTTGTACTCTACTGTTAATTTTGTACTCTACCTGTTTGTACTCAGGTGCTTTGTACCTGTCCAATGGTGTTATGAAAGAAAGACCTGGTTATCTGCTTCCCTAAAGACTACAGTCAAATAACATAGCCCTTAAAGATAATGTTCTACATCCTATGTTGGTGAATAGTGACTGGGATCTTAAAAGCTCATGAACATACAAGATACAAAGATTAGTCTATCACTGTCTGGAGGAAAGAAGAGATAAAAATACAAAGATACAAAGATTAGTCTATCTAAGATACAAAGAGTAGTCTATCCCTGTCTGGATGAAAGAAGAGTTATGAAAATTGAAGATGCTTAAGATCAACTACCCCAAGGGATTAATGGAACAATGAACATCCATTTCTACAACCCTGAGACCAAAAGAATTAGGTGGAGCCTAGCTGCCACTACTAACTGCTCTGAAAGGGATCATATTAGAAGGTCTTGAGTAGAATGGGAGAAAATGTGGAACAAAACTCAAAATCACAAAAAAGACAAGGCTTACTAGTGGAACCCCAAGACTATGGCCCTGGTTACTCTTCAGGTCTGGAATTGAAGTTAACCCTGTGGATCAACTTTCAGCTAATCAATATTTAGATATATAGTGGAGATAACCACCTTAGCGAGTTTCACACACCATAGAATTGCCAATCATTCAAAGTCAAAAGCACAGAATTTACCTAAGGACAGAGGTCAGAAAGGTCAGGAAAGAAGAAGGAATAGAAATAAGAAACACAAAGAGAAAGTGGCATAAGTGATATTACATTGAGGAGATTGCAATTGAGATGAAACATAATTTATGATTTGTTGAATGCAAAAGTGATTATCTACTCTGTAAAACTTCACTAGAAAGAAAGAGAGAGAGATCAGAAGATGTATTGCATTAGGCAAATCTGCTTCACAGGAACTTTTTAAAGTGTTCAAGAGCAAAGATGTTAGCTTGAGGTCTAAGGTGCGCCTGATCCAAACCATGGTATTTTCAATAACCTCATATGGATGCGAAAGCTGGACAGTGAATACGGAAGATCGAAGAATTGATGCCTTTGAATTGTTGTGTTGAAGGATGATACTAAAAGTGCCATGGGCTGCCAAAAGAACCAATAGATCTGTTTTGGAAGAAGTGCAGCCAAAGTGCTCATTGGAGGCCAAGATGGCTAAACTTCATCTCTCATACTTTGGACATATTGTCAGGAGGGAACAGTCGCTGGAGAAGGATGTCATGCTTGGTAAGGTGGAGGGTCAGAGAAAAAGAGGAAGACCCCCAATGAGATGGATTGGCCAGGTCGCAACATTGATGGACTCAAGTGTGGCTGCGGTAGTGAGGTTGGCCCAGGAACAGACATTGTTTTGTTCTGCTGTGCATGGGGTCGCTAATGAGTCAGTTCCGACTTGATGGCACCTAACAACATCAACAACAACAGTTCCATTGGTTCTCTGTCTAGTTTACCAATGCTGCAGTCTGCAGTCATGCAGTCTCACCTACACAATATTTAAATGTATTTCCTGTTAATGCACCTCCCACCAATAATGAAATAGACCTTTACCAAACTCTGAAATAAAAAAGAAAGAAATTTATTTACTTAGTTTAGGAAACTAAAGACTGAATTCAGAGCTCTGGCTCTGGAGAAAGGTCCTAGTTTCCTTTCAGCATCTGTACGTCAAGACAGACCCATGTGTCTTCACATAAAATTTCCCCTGAATGTATGAGCTTCGCAGCGCAGAGACCCCAGGTCCAAAGGACATACTTCACTCCTGGCTTTTCCATCTTGATAATAGTATGCCCCTTTCAGTTCTGTTCACCTGTCTCTCCTTTCATATTTCAAAAGAGTTGAATCAAGATACAACTTAATCCTGTAGATTGCATATAACCTCATTAGTATCATAGAAGTTAGGATTTGTAGCACATAGTATATTCACATCAGACCAAAGTTAATCACATAAAATCATGCAGATTACAGCATCATATTAGATCTCATCATGGAGCTGACAACTGTATCTTAGCTATGAAAGAATTAAGAATTCTGCCCAAGACAAGTTGACACAAAACCTTAAGTATCACAGAGATTTATCAGCATAGTAGTTTTACTTTTAAGATAAATAAAAAATTTAGAGTCCAAAATTAATATAAAATTAGCATTGTAGCAGTCAAGTTCTATAATGCTAGATTCACGTTATATAAAGCTTGTAAATCAAGAACTTGGTACAAAATCAGAGATTGTTAACAAACAAAAACTTCAAAATGTGAAGCTATTGTTTCTCAACATATCCTCCATCTAGGTCTATACACTTCTGAAGTGTTTCCACCTCTCCAACCCACAAGTGCTATTTCATTTACACCACAACAAATGGGCAGTTTTGGTTTAGTATCCTTGGAGGGCTAAAATTTTGTTCCTTTTAAATATTCTTTGAATTTTGACAACAAAAAAAATCTCTAAGAAGGGACAAAATCAGGACTATAGAGTGGATGGGTAAGGTTTCTCAAAGCAATTCTTATAGGACAACCCTTGCTATCTTCAAAGAATGAGCAGGCAGATTGTTTTGTTGGAAAACAAAATGATTTTGCAAAATTTTTGACAAGGTAGTTTTCAAATTTCTTAAAATTTCTTCCTAATAAGTCCAACTGACCATTCTGTGTTCTAGAAAATCTATCAAAATTATCACTTGTTTTTAGGTGCCATCAAGTCTGGTTGAATCAAATCTGTCTCTTTGAGGACTAAGGTATATATCTTACCCAAGCTTTGGTATTTCCATTAACCTATGACGCTGTGGGTTAATGTGCCAGACTGCAAAGCCTTTGAACTGCAAGCTCACCAGCTGCTCCTCGGAAACCCTATACATGGTCGCTATGGGTCGGATTCAACTCTACAGCACTTAACAACAACACATACATATGAAAGTTGGACAATGAATAAGCAAGATTATTAATGGATGCATTTCAATAATGGTGTTGGAGGAGAATATTGAAACTGCCTATATACAACAGAAAAAAACAGTGCTGGTCCTGCATCATCCTCACAATTGTCATTATGTTTGAGCCCATTGTTACTGCCACTGTGTCAAGCCATCCCATTGGAGAATCATCCTCTTTTTTTGCTGACCCTTTACTTTTCCAAACATGATATCCTTCTCCAGGGACTGATCCCTCCTCAATGTTCCTCGCCAACATCATAATCCAAATGCATAGATTCTTTTAAGGACTTGATTATTCATTGTACAACTTTCACATGCATATGTTGTAGTTGTTAGTTGCCATCGAATCAGTTCTGACCCATAGCGACCCTGCATATAAGGCAATTTCAAATGTCATAATTTGAGTCAGATACACCTTAATCCTCAAACTGACATCTGTGTTCTTCAACACCTTAAAGAGTTCTTATGAAGCAGATATACTGAATTCAGTACATCATTTGATTTCTTGACAGCAGCTTCAGTGAGCATTGATTGTGGATCCAAGTAACATGACAAAGTTTTTCAAGATGTTATTTATTGGTCTGACTGTGAGGACTTTTGTTTTCTTTATGTTCAGCAAAATTTTACTTGGCACATGATATTAGTAATATTGTTTGATGGTTTTCTCATTACATTAAGTTACCTTTCTGTGGAATGGGCATTAATATGGATGGCCAAGCAGTTGTCTTCCAGACTTCTAGGAACAGATTAGTGTGAAAGTTAAGGTTTTATATCAGCTTGACTGGCCAGGATTCTCAGTGGTTTGACAGTTGAGATGTATGCCCCAACATCATGAGATCTAATATAATATAATCAATTCTATGATGAGGTTGGCTATGAGCAGCCAATCAATTGAAGGAAACCCTTCTCAGGGGTATGAGCTGCTTCCTATATATTGGGCACTTGGGCAAATATATACATATTTATACATATATACTGCCTCTCTAGAGAAACCAGTTTAATACATTGAGTGAACTCCTCTAATGCTGCATCAGTTTGTTGAAATATTTTAATTGGAATGCAGCCAATTAATGGATCATTATTTTTTTCCAGTGCCTTAAGTACAACTTGGACTTCTTTCTTCAATACCATTGGTTCTTCATCATTTGGTATCTTGTGAAACGATTGAATATTGATCATATCTTTTTGGTTTAAAGACTCTCTGTATTGTTTCCTTCATCTTTTGATACTTCCTGCATAATTCAGTATCTTCCCTGTAGAATCCTTCAATATTGCAACCTAAGTCTTAATTTTTTTCTTCATTCCTTTTAGCTTCAGTAATGCTGAGCATGTTTTTCCTTTTTTTGGGTTCCTGATTCCAGGTCTTGGTACATTTCACTAAAATTCTTTATCTTCTTGAGATGACCTTTGATATTTTCTGTTAAACTCTTTTACATCATCTTTTCTTCCAGTTGCTTTAGCTTCTCCATACTTAAGAGCAAGTTTTAGAGTATCTTGAAATCCACTTCAATATTTTCTTTCTTTCCTGTCTTTTTAATGGCCTTTTGTTTTCCTTATATGTTATGTTCTTGATGCCATTCCATAATGCTTCAGGTCTTCAGTTATTACTGTCTAATGCATCAACTCGGTTCTTGAGATGCTCTTTAAATTCAGGTGGGTTATACTCAAGGTATGTATATTGTGTGGATCATGATAAGCTATGGACAACATTGTGAAGTATGAGTATTCTGGAACACTTAATTGTGCTCTTGAGGAATCTGTGAATCTTGAGGAATCAGAACCTGGGGACACTGAATGGTTTAAAATTAAGAAAGGTGTGCGACAAGATTGTATTCTTTCACCATACTTATTCAACCTGTATGCTGAGCAAATAATCAGATAAGCTGGGTTATATGAAGAAAAATGTGGCACCAGGATTGGAGGAAGACTCATTAACAACCTGCAATATGCAGATGATACAACTTTGCTTGCTGAAAGTGAAGAGGACTTAAAATAGTTACTGATGAAGATGAAAGACTACAGCCTTCAGTGTGGATTGCATCTCATTGTAAAGAAAACAAAAATCCTCACCACTGGAACAATAAACAACATTCTTATCAACGTAGAAAACATTGATGTTGTCAAGGACTTCATTCTTCTTGGATCAACCATCAACACTCATGGAAGCAGCAGCCAAGAAATCAAATGACATATTGCATTAGGCAATCTGCTGCACAAGACCGTTCTAAAGTGTTGAAGAGCCAAGATGTCAGTTTAAGGATTAAGGTGTGCCTGACACAAGCCATGATAGTTCAATAACTCATATGCATATGAAAGTTGGACAGTGAATAAGGAAAACCTTAGAAGAATTGATGCATTTGAGTTATGGTGTTGGAGGAGAATATTGAAGTGCTGTGGGCTGCCAAACAGAACCAACAGATCTGTGTTGGAATAAGTGCAGCCAGATTGCTTCTTGGAGGCCAGGATGGCCAGACTTCGTCTCTCATGCTTCAGACATATTGTGAGGAAGTACCAGTCACTGAAGAAGGATATCATGTTTCATAAGGTGGAGGGTTAGAGAAAAAGAGGAAGACCCCAATGAGATGGATTGGCCAAGTGGCAACATTAATGGGCTCAAGCAAGGCAACAATGGTGAGGTTGGCCCAGGACCAGGCAGTGTTTCGTTCTGGCGTGCATAGGGTCACTATGAGTTGGTGCCAACTCGAAGGCACCTCACATACTCAAGGTCATTACTTTTCTTCAGATTCAACCTGAACTTGCATATGAGCAATTGATGGTCTGTTACACAGCCAGTCCCTGCCTGGCCTTGTTTTCATTGATGATATTAGACTTCTCCATGGTCTCTTTCCACAAATGTAGTCAGATTTCTGTGTGTTCCATCTGGTGAGATCCAGATGTATAGTCACCTTTCATGTTGTTGAAAAAGGTATTTGCAATGAAGAAGTCACTGGTTTGTACAGTTCTTTCATATGATCTCCAGAATTATTTCTATCACCAAATACATATTTTCCAACTACAGATCCTCCCTTTGTTTCCAAGGATTACCCTTGTTGTTGTTGTTGTTAAGTGCCGTCGAGTCGGTTCCGACCCATAGCGACCCTGTACAGGGTTTCCGAGGGTGTAAATCCCTTAGGGAAGCCCAAAAACAGTCACCATAGATTTTGAGATGACCTCTCTTGTCTTGAATTTAACTGTCCCAGAAGCTTCCTTTGATTGTTGTTGTTATTTTGAAAGAACCTTAACAAAACTAAAACAAGTGTATTTCTGAGAAAACTTGTCTCCATTTAGCCAGTGGCTATACAGACATACATATTTTGTTTAAAATAAACCTATGCATGTATGAACTAGAATCCCAGTAGGAGTAATTTTCAACTTAACCTTGCATAAATCTAGGCTAACCAAAGTAAATTAAGGTATTAGAACCTTCAAATTGGAATGAACAACTAAGAGTCTCTACGTTTTTTATAATTTAGGAAAGTGAAAACCAAAATGGTGAAGCAAAAATCTCAAGCATGAACAGTAATTTTATGGCATAACTTTAATCAACATCTAGGTAGTCTGAACTCCAAGTTGGTGCTTTTGTCACTCTTCTTTATATTTAAACATACTGAAATATAGAAACATGTATTCACATGCATGCCAGATGCAATTTTAATTTATAAGTCATTAATAATGAAGTAATAAATAATTCAATGTAAATATTTGAGAAGACTGTTGATCTTTATTTAAATTTTGGAATGCCATAATTTAAAGAGTTCAATGTGGAAACATCTACAAATATGAAATATTTCTTGTGTTAGGATTACAGAATTGAAAGACATTTATTCCAGATATATGTCTTTGACTTCAGGAAATTTCAATTCTCTTATATATTTGAATAAATTTATTTGCAAGTTCTAAATGCTACAAACAAACCATCATTTGAGTGTTTATGTGCTCATTAATTTCATTTGATGCTAAAAATATAAAAGAGCATTTTGATGATGTCTTCAACCTTATATATCTAATTTTAATATTTGTTGTTTTTCTTATGTGCCATCGGGCCGGTTCTGATTCATAATGACAGCATCTAGGGTTTCCAAGGAGTGACTGGTGGGGTTTGAACTGCTGAACTTGCAGTTCACACAGACTTTGTGATCCAGTGCATTATCCTGCAGCACCATACCAGGACTCCAATTGTAGTATATGTGCCCTATATTTCTAATTGCAATATTTTTGGGATAATCTTAAGCAAATGGTAAGATATTAAAGGATATCTTTCAAGAGAAACCAATGCATCTGGATCACATATTTAAAGAGAAAGATATGTAATTTTTCTATCATCTTTTAGGTTTGTTTTATATTTGGCTTTATTATCCAACAGAATTTTTTAAAATAAAATTTTAAGATACAAAGAGAACTCAATATTTTACTTAGGATCTTTTATGGAAAAAATAAAAGATTTCACTCCTAAGTATATTCTCTAAAGGACTAAGGACCACATTTCTTTATTTTTAGGGAAATAATACGGTTATAAGCAGCTCTGGTAGCGTAGTGGTTATGAACCGGACTGCAAACCGCAAGGTCAGCAGTTCGAAACTACCAGATGTTCCTCAGGAGAAAGATGAGGCTTTCTGCTCCCGTAAAGATTTGCAGCCTCGGAAACCCTGTAGAGGGTCGCTGTGAGTCGGAACCGACTCCACGGCACATAACAACAACAACAACAACAACAACAACAATACGGTTATAATCTCATTTGGGATGTGCTGTTTGATCATCTTCTTCCTTCCTGTCTCTCCTTCTCCCTTCACAAGTGAATTACATGCATTACTCTTAATGAATTCTCAGAGAATGAGCCCTTCTGGTTTAATTAAAGTGCTCAGCTGCTAAACAAAAAGTCTGTAGTTCAAACCCACAAACCACTCCATGAGAGAAAGATGTGGCAGTCAGCCTTTTTAAAGATTATAACCTCAGAACCCTTAATAGGGTAGTTCTGCTTTGTCATATATGGTCTATAAATCAGAATTAACTCAGTATCAATGGGATCTTGGTTATAACAGAGATATTACACTGACAGATGTCTGTCTAGACAGTAAAAAGTTACAATTTAAGTAAGTGGTCTCCTTGGAACACAAGCTGGAGGATCGTGTAATATTGAAATGCAAATTTTTTTATAATATAAATGAATTAAAATAGTCCCTGAATCCTCTAGAATAGCTGTTCATTTTTAAATCAAATTTTCACAATGTGCAATTAAATATAAAAGGTTTTTACATTTTTATAATTTAATATTTCTCACTATTGCTTTTAAAGCATATGGAGTGATTTTCATTTTTCATATAATAATAAAAGAATAAATATTCAAAAACACAGCATGAGACAGTTTGTTAATATGTATCTCTTTCTATGCATTCTGTTAATAAAATCTTTTGAAATTGTCATTGAATAGGTATTTGTTTCAGTGAAGAAAAAATTACACTATTCCACACACAAAAAAAGATTTATTTTCAAACTTGAGAAACCCACATTTTTCATGAAAGTCACTGGCCTCAAGATTTAATTGAAACCAAATGAAGTCTAGTAAAACTAATCAAAACCAAACATGCCCTTGGGCTAAATGATGGACTTATTGCTAGCAGGTTTCACCTCAAGTTACAGTTCTCAAGGATTTGGTTAGAGTACTCCAAAATAAAATTTAAAAATTTGCACTGCTTTTTGAACAAAACATAAAATAATCTCCTAGGTGTTCCATGAATAGTTAAATTATATACACAACCTTATTATATACAAAGCTTTACTGTAATCATTAAAAAGGTGGAAAATGCTGATTCAACACATAGAGACTAATTGATGGTAAAGGAGTTACATTTTCAGATATTAAAATATATCTCCTAATGCTATATTTATGTCACTCATTAAACAGAAAATTCCTGAAAATATCAATGCATAATTTTTTGCAGAAATAACCTTTAAGATATCAAAATATAGCACGATAGGAAAAGAAAAAGAACAAAAGATAAAAGAAAATAATAAAATCAAAGGTTGTTGGAGTGAGGACTGTATATAAAACTGTACAGAGTTAGGATTAATCAAATTAACTTCTCTGTAATTGCATTTCACGCTTAAAATGAAGGTAGTAATTTGAATTCTTAACCCACATTGTTCCTGCATATAGTCATGTAAAGAATAATGCAATTGTAAGTTATTATAAACAAACATCTGGAAGATAAAAGTTAAAAAAGATGATCTTTTCAGATTAATGGTTCTCTAAGGAACAACAACACAACAAAAAGAGTCCTGGTGTGGCACTGTGGGTTAATGCACTGGACTGCAAAGTTGGTTTGAACTGCAAGGTCGGTGGTTCAAGCTCACCAGTCACTCCTAGAAAACTCTCTGCAGGGTCTCTATGGGTTGGAACCAACTCAATGACACTTAACAACACACAGTAACAAAACGTGGCACTGTAAGATAAGCACTGAATTGCTAACACCAAGTTCAGTAGTTCAAAACCACCAGCTGCTCCTTGGAAATCCTATACAAGGTCACTATGAGTCAAAACTAACTCTATGGCACAAAATAACTAATAGAATTGTCTCTTTGCCTTCAAAGTTGTAAAAGAACTGAAATAAAAAATGTGACTTGAGCAATGATACATAAGAAAACAAGCATCTTAATGTGTCATATTTAATCCAAAATAATACAAAATTTATTATCCCTCTATGGAATGCATGTCTTAAATGAATACCTAGTCAATATTTCAACAGGCAGAACAGTAAGTAGTATGATCTTTTGCTGAAGAGAAAAAATGTCTCCTATGAAAGTGATTTAAAAGACATGTTATTGCAGTACTGAATGGGTCAAGGATCTTTTTTTTTTCATGAACTTGGGCTCCTATCAAGCCACTTTAAAAATTATGGAGTACTAAAAAAATAAATATGTAAAATAAAACAGACTGTCCTAAGGAACAATCAAAAGTAAAATTTCTTTTCAGACGGTTGGATAACCTAGATTTTTGACAGAGAAGGAGTAAAGAAATATAACTGAGGCATGAAGGAAAATTTGTTACCAATGACTTGGTGATGTGATTAATCTAACTTTCTGGCTAACTGGGGACAGACCATCTACTGGTACTGAGTACAGCTGACAATCTAAAGGGTTTAATAATACATCTGATTAGTTTTTTTTGTACTGGTAAGCTTGCTTTTTTTGTTTTGTTTTGTTAAGTGCCATCAAGTTGGTTCTGACTCATAGTGACCCTGTATAGGGTTTCCAAGGAGCAGCTGGTCGGTTTGAACTGCCGACCTTGTAGCTTGTTGTATTTAGTAATTTAATTTATGGTAATGTAGCATATCTTTAGCAATGAACACTTCATGTGCCTTATGGTTAAACAGATTTTCACCAGTTATCTTCCAATTTCTAATATCTTACATAAATTTAAAATTGAGAACTCACTCCAATAATGTTCTTGGCAAGCCCAATTGCATTTGCTTATAAAATGCTATTTGTCTCTATTTTAAGCATTTTGTAAGAGACACAAAGAATTAAAAAAGAGAAACAAACATAAAACTCAGTATTTTACTGGGAACAATATTCGTATAAGTCAATAAACTTATTTAGGTATGTGCAGAATACTGTCTTGTTCAACAGCTTCATTTGATCTTGAATAAATACATTTCAGAAGTTAGTGTCTTTTCTGAGTTTACCATTAATGAAACTAGCACTATCCACAGTGAATATTGGGGTGGAAGAAAATGGCAATATGTCTATCTTCCTTACTCCAGTATCCATTAAAATCATGGCAAAATTACACTGAAATTATAGACTATCAGGATTCTCTGCTTCTGCTAATCATGAATCCTGCTAATTAGAACAACTGCTACTTAGAACAACTAAAAGTAGCCAAATTAAATATTTTAAAAAAGAATCATTTAAAAAATATCAAATGATCTACAAAATCATGAAGAATTACTGGGCCAGGATCCAGGAAAAGTTGGGAACTCATAAAACATGACCTAGTTTTCAAGAATACTTTTTATATTGGGACTCTTAACTAACTAAATAATTTAATAATACATCTTAACACTTTCTTAGGCTGGTGAGCTTGTTTTTTTGTGAAGTGCCATTGAATTGGCTCCAACTCATAGTGATCCTGTAAAGGGTTTCCAAGGAGAGGCTGGTGGTTTTGAATGGAGGACCATGAGGTTAGCAGTCCAATCATGGAAACCCTATGGGGCTTTTCTCTTCTGTCTTATAGTATAATTAGGAGCCAGAGCTGATTTGATGGCACACAATAACAACAGAAATAAACCAGCTTTTATACATACCTACAGCTAAGCATTTCATTATTAAGAGACTACCTACAAATGTAAAACCTTAAAAATGGGCCAAGAAGTTTAGATTTTCTAGCACCACCAGACATTTAGCAAAGGCAATCTCAAATTTTCTATGAAGGAAGATAAGATTATTCAAAGTGTCAAATCATTTCTACTTTTTGTTTTCAAATGCTATGCTCACCCCACAGTCAAAAATAATGAGGTACCAAGAAAAAAGACACCATTTCTATAAACCACCAGAAAAATACACACAGAGACTTTAGATATTGGAATTAATAGACACTAATTGAAAAGAGTTCTGGTGTGGTCTTGTAGAATAAGTACTGCAGTTATCCATAATGTCAGTAGTTCAAACCCACAGGCTGCTCCTTGGAAGCCCTATATAGGGTTGCTATAAGTTGGAACTGGCTCAACTACATTTAATAACAAAAACAATTGCAATAAAATCATAATTAAAATTTTTAAAAGATGAAAGCCATACTGGAAATTTGAAGCAAAATCCTCTCAAGTGGATACAAAAGACTTGGTAAAAGAACCAAATAGAACATACAAAACTGAAGAGTACAATTACAAAATTAACAACTGAATGAATTTAACACCAAATTAGACCCAAATGAAGAAACAATTTGTGAACTGGAAGATAGAAATGAAGAAATTGTCTAGAATGAAACACAGTGAGATAAAATTATGTGAGAATGAATAAAATACATAAAAGATAAAATAGAAAATAAGAATTTAATTTACTTTCAGAAAGAAAAAGAAAGGAGCATAAGGAATACATTAAAAGACAGTAGCCAATTTTTTTTTCAGATTTGAAAAAGATATCAATCTACAAGCTTAAAGATTAATGAAACCCAGGAGTCTCTGTGGTAGCTTAAGAGGTTAAGTACTCGACTTCTAGCTGAAAGGTTGACAGTTCAAACTCATCCATAGATTCTGGGAAAGACATGCCTGGAAATTCTCTCCCTTTGGAATTCTGTGGAGAAGTTCTGCTCTGCACATATGGGATCACCATGACTTATAATCAACTCAGCAGCAAGACACAACAGCAACAGAATGAAAAACAGGCATCACAGAGACCCTCAGGAAAATATAAAGAACAAATTTAAAGAGAGAGAAAAATTTGATAGGGAAAGGATAAATTACTTTCATGTGACTAATGTCTACCCTTAACTAGAAACCCAAAGACATTGGAATGGATCCTTCAATCTACTAAAACAAAATAAAGTACATTAAAGTAAGGGAACATAAGATAAAAAGGTGAAAGTAGAGTGATGTTAAAAAATAAAGAAAAGTAAAACAAAATCCAACCGAAGATTTTCTACCTAATGAAAAAGTCTTTAAAGAATGAAAGTAAAATAAAAAAATATTTTCAATCATACAAAACTTTTAAAATATGACAATCAACAGACATATACTAAATGAAATTCTGAATGTTGTATTTCAGGCATAATAAAAATAATCCCAGACTGGAGGTCCAAGAAGCAAAATGAAAGGAAGCACAAGAAAAAGGTTGAATATGTGGATAGATTTGATCAAACATGGATCTTATATAACACGCTTTAGGCAGCTTATAAGTAGATATGAAATAATCCACCAACTAGAAGCGTGCATGAACAGTGCAGTTTAACAGATTGTGATGTATCCATGAAAATGAACTGGTACTAATAGCAGTTTTATAGATGAATATCACAAACACAGTATGAGTGAGATATACAGGCACAAAAGAAACTTAGAAAAACAGGCAACATTAACTTTGGGTTTTAGAAGTCAGGGTAGTAGATATCCATCGGGATGGTGGTAGGAATAGAGGCTCAAAGAGAGGTACTGGAGTATGTCTATTTCTGTGTATTTTTGTTGTTGCTGTTAGTTTGTTTGCTTTGTAGATGTTGGAGAATGAGTGTTCATTTTGTGTTCATTACTGATTTGTTAAAAAAATATGTTTATGTATTTATTAAACATGTGTGCAAGAATTTATATATTGTCATATATATGAATGCATATGTATAAGTCTGAGTGTCTGTGTATGTATAATAAAAATGTATGGCGGCATAATTTCAAAGAATATTCTAGAACTATATGATATCACTAGTGAAAGAAATTAAAATATTAAATGACTACAATCATATGTTAATTATCTTAGAGATTAGAAAATAATACATACTATATGTCATTTTGTAAATTAGCATAGCCTTGATATAAAACCATCAAAGAATATATATGAAAGTAAAATATAAGTCCATCTCATCAAACCAGAACTAGAAATATATAATATGCAAAGTATGCCCTGATCTACTTGTGTCTATCCCAGCCATATAATGCCAGCTTACACTGGAAAGTCAATCAATAAAATTAGGCACATGAACATTTCAATGAAAAAAAATTACATTAACCTTGTAATCAGAAAAATTATATTATTAGGTCAAATAAGAAAAAAAGTACATTAAAATTCTACATAAACTCATAGCAAACACACACGCCTACACACATATGCACCCCATAAAACAAAACTAGAAGCAAAAGAAATACCCTCAAACTTACATAATAATAAACCTGCAACAATAAGAAAAAAAAATTACTATTGTTAATTTTTATTCAACATTTCACATTAGCAACTATGAATATTGGTAGATAATATAATATCTTACAAAGACAATACAAACAATCTACTATTAAATTGAACAGGGTTAATAAAAGTTTAGAAATACAATTATCTATGAAATCAGTCTATCAAAAGTTGATTTTAAATATCAGCAATCAAAGTATTTAAAAGGTAAATTTACGAAAGCATAAAAAATACTACTCGGAAGAAAATAGAAAAAATACATATAGTTCTATGGAACAAACTATAAAATTTTATTGAAAGAAATTAAGATGACCTATATGAATGGAGAAATATTCCAGGCTCATGGACTAGAAGACTCAATAGTATAAATACATCAATTCTCTGCAAACTGATCTATAGATTCAATGCAATTCCAATCAACATCACAATAGAAATTTCATGAAACTCATAGCTGATTGTAAAATTTAAATAAGCAGCAAAAGTACCAGAGGTAGCCAAACTCTTTTTGAATCAGAATACAACAGGGGAGATGTGGTTCAACAGATATAAAGACATTCATAAAATAAATTTAAAATGCTGATAGTGTGATATTAGCACAGGAGACAACTCAAAGATCAATAGAAACTATTAAGGAGTTCAGGAACTGACTGATACATACACCTACTCTTTAATTTACTAACATTGCCTAATGATAGGGAAAGGACAGTTTTCTCAAACATTTTAAGCAATCTTTAATGCTTAAACTAACATTTTGAAGTGTTTCATTTTAGTTTTGTTTTTAATGAAAATGGACTTTATGAAGTTTCCACCATTCTCAATTTCCTACATTAATTATTAGTTAATGATGTTAAAATTAGTTACATACTCCAAATTATGACAATGTAGAAATATCACTGACGTCGTTTTCAAAGGATATAAAGTTTTAAAAATCATGATGATGTCATCTGGCACAGATTACTGTCTAGAAGCATTTATTGCTACAAAGGTACTATATAGACACAGCTCTAAAGACTGGTCAATGAGGGCAAAACTATTTCATAAGTGATTTGATTTTTCCACTACTTGGAATCTTATCAAAGGAAGAGTTTCCTTTGCACATGCATATAGCTCTTTTTAAATATTTTAATGGACTTCATGAGACAATAAAATAATAGCTCAAAATTAATCTACAAAAGACAACATAATGCATTATTCTTAAGGACATATTATACTAAACTTTAAAAACAGTGTGTGAGTATAAGACACAGATGTATTTTTAAGAACAGTTCTTCTTGTGCATTAGCGTTAAATTCTATGAGTTTCTAGAACTAGCATATCCTAATAAAAAGAAGATAAACAAATACACAAACACACACGTAAGGGGCCTCCAAAAAATTTATGGAAAAATGCAATGGAAGGATAAGGAATTTTTGCACAAACTTTTTGGAGTTCTTTTGCACATATGTTATACATGCATGCACACACACACACACAGTTTTGCTTCAATTTAACCAGTCTTTTCCGTTCAACTACTCTATAAAATATTAAAAATATGCTAAATTTTTGTAAGTTTATAAAAGATGCAAATATTTATATTTCACTTTTTAATCAATGGAAACAGAAAGATAATTTTACTTTGTAATATGCACATTTTTATATTTTTTAAATCCTTTAGTCATGTTCTATCTTTATGATTACATGTTTTTCCAAATACAAAATGGTAATCTTGATTATTCATTATTTTTATTATTTACATAACTATCCATTTAAACATATTTAAAATTATTCAACAAAGTAATAATTTTAATGATACATACTGGAAATTTTAAGTGAAATGTTTGCATTATAACAATGCCAGTGAGCTGCTGATATTATGAGAGGTCATTGCAAATATAATGCCCTACTTTTAGAAAAGAAATATTGTTCGTGCTCTCTCCACATAACAGAATTAGCACAGAAATCTGCTTTCAATTAAAAGAACTGTGGGAGAACCCAGCTGTCTTTGGGATTTGGCAAATGTATTAAACTGTTCTCCAAATGTTTTGATTTCAGCAATGCCTATAAAGTATTTTCTCATGTCCTTTCCTCCTTAACTTTAAAACACATAAATAGAACTTGAATCTTTCAGCCCCTTTCTTCCTCTGGTTTTCATGATTAAATGAAGAATTTTTTATAATCTATGTTTTCAATATTTTATCTTTCTATCCATGATATTTTCAGTCAACTCATATTCATGTAAAAGCCAGTTAATGAATAGGGAAGACTGAAGAAGAATTGATGTCTTTGAATTATGGTGTTGGCAAAGAATACTGACTATACCATGGACTTCCAAAAGCGTGAACAGATCTTTCATGGAAGAAGTACAGCCAGAATGATCTTTAGAAGTGAAGATGACAAACTTCGTTTGAACATGTTATCTGGAGCATCCAGTCCTTGGAAAAAGACATCATATTTGTTACAAAAGGAAGACACTCAAAGAGATAGATTTCATTGTGGCTGCAACCATGGGCTAGACATAGCAATGATTGTGAGACAGTGCTGCGTTCTGCTGTATGTAGTATTGTTATAAATCACAACCCATTCAATGAAAGCTAACAACATCAATAATCTATATGTAGGGTGAAAAGAAATATTCATGAGATCAGGTATGTAAACTAATGACTTTATAAGCTGGTTGTCAGAGTATTCAGAATATGATTCACTTTATATGGACCTAAGAAGCTGAGTTTTGCCAAAGGCTGATGGCACTCACACTAAGTGGTTTGGATTCAGTTTGAAATAGAAAAGCTAAGCAGACAAGAAGGTTGTTTCAGGATAAAGTTCTCTCAACCACTTCTGTACTGTCCACTAAGATTTTGAGAACTACGCTTTTAGAGCAATTTTATTATGTGGAAAATGTTTTAATGCAATCTGGAGACTACATAAATAAAATGTGTTTGAAATAGACATGAATGGAAATAGTATGGAAAACTCATTAAAACTAATCTAGCAGATAAATATTTTTTTAAAATCATAATAAGACAGCCATCTTTAGATTTTATCTGCTCTATTTCAGCTTAAAAATAAATTGACTAGCATGTTCAGTTTTCTGTTGCTTTTTTAAGTAGCTCATGTTCAATTTTCATTAATAGACAGTTGTTTATTTACAATTAGTATATATCTATGGTATGGTAACTAGAGATTGTTTTTCCTTTCTGTAGAAAAGTGAAGTGCAGTGAATTACATCATACGGAGATTCTATAGAAATAATTTGTGCCTCCCACCAAACAACATTTTTTTCCTGATGGATCTGGGAGTACGTGAGAGAAGATTCTGATAGTATTATATGATTCCGTTATGAATAATTGTTAACAGGATTAATTGTGGTTGAATAAACTTGGAACTCTATTATAGGTATAATTTGAGCTATTTCATAATCAGGAATAGGGGACCTCACTATCATCAAGAAAGAGGAGCCAGTCCATCAAGATAGCAGACTAGGAAGATTCACTACACGGACCCTCTATATCAAAAGTACTAAAGATCAAATGAAACAGACACAGATGAAAATCCTGGAACCCTGAAATTCAGAGGAAAGACTGGAAGAATAGGTTGAGTGCTTGCTGGGAGAAGAGGCTGAGCAGGGATGGCAAGAGAGGGAAAGTGGTGAAGCACCAGCCAGACATTGTGCAACCATCTTGAACTTTAGTGAGCAGCTTTGGTGACAGTAGGTGGCCTGGCATAGCAGATTCACACATGTGACCAGAAAGGTGGGATTCCTTCTTTTTCCCCATGCTCCCCTGGTGACCAAAGGTGTGGGAAGCTCCCATCCTAATCTACCCATAGCACAAACCCTGCTATCCAGGAGTTTGGAGCCACATACTTGTGAGTCATGCCAGTGTGAGGTGGGGGCTTGTTAGACCACTTTAGAACCTGCTATGATGCTTTGGTGCCTGGATTCAGGTAGGCTACACATCTACAGAACCTGCTGAGCCACCAAACTAACATTAGTCTAGAAGAAATCCTCATAACCAGCCACCCTACCTACAGCTGCCCTGTGGTCCTAAGAGACACTGAAACCAGCTACATCAAGTGCCTCACTGAACGCCTCACTGAGTGCTCTTAACATAGATAATACCTGTTGCTGTTGTTATATGCCACGGAGTCGGTTCCGACTCATAGCGACCCTGCATAGGGTTTCCGAGACTGTAAATCTTTATCAGAGCAGAAAGCCTCACCTTTCTCCCGCGGAACAGCTGGTAGTTTCGAACTGCTGACCATGAGATTAGCACCCTGATTCATAACCACTATGCTACCAGAGCCTATAGAAACCCCATCTAGAACTGGGAATTCCTCTGTTGCATCCCTCTTGGACCCATGTCTTGAATTCCCTGGCTGACAGGAACCCCCAGGCTTTTCTCCACTATGGGTCCAACAGCTGCTCTGTTTTTGTTTTGTTTTGAGTTTTGTTTTGTTGTTTTTTTTTTCTTTTCCTAGTTTCATTGTTTTTGTTTTGTGTATTCTTTAGTTTCCTTCTTCTTCTTTTTCCAGTTCCTTGAATTTTATCCTATCTCCACATTCAATTTCCCTTCTTTTCTCATTTTCCCTCTTATTTATTTATTTTTTTTCATATTCCTTTAATCTTTCTTCACTACTCTCTCTTCTCTTTCTCCTTTCATTTTCCCTCACCCTGGTTTTTAGAAGTGCTTTTAAATTTCTTTCTTTTATTTTCTCTTTTGGTTTTCTCTTCTATATCCCCATTGTCCTGTCATTCTTATTTCTTTTCGGTTATTATGTTCTTTTTTTCTGGTTACTGTATGTTTTCATTTTTTTCCCCATTTCATTATTAGTTGCTTATTTGTTTATTCTGTTTTGTTTTCTTGTGTGTGTGTGTGTGTGTGTGTGTGTGTATTTGAGTGTTTCTCCTTTTTCACATCTAACAGGAGATAGCTACTGTGCCCATATAACCTAGTCACAACTGTACCCTCTGTAGATCCACCCATTGGGCAAGAGGCAATACTGACTTCAATGCCACCTGCTCAATAATCAACAATGGACAGCAGCCAACACCAGCCTAACCCACCATAAACTGAAGTACATGAATAGTGAATGGAGAAATGTATGCATGCTTCCATTCTCTAACTACACCAAATGGGACAGTTAGTGAGAACTGAAGAAATCATCATACAACCATCAATTAAAAACAAATACAACAAAACCACAATGTCCCATAGACAACCATTTTATCTCACACGAATGAAAAATAAAGAAAGGCTCAGACAAATGACCAAGATGCAGAGCCAGAAAATGTTTTTGAGGAAGAAAAAGTAATAGAACTAACTGAAGAAGAATTAAAAAGAATGGTATTTAGGTATCTTCAAAGGATTGGCAAAAAAAAAACAAGGAAAGCAAGGAGAATACATACCAAAAAATTTTTCTTAGAAGAATTCAGAAAATCAGAAGATTAATAGTAAGATTTCAGAAATGGAAAATACATTGTAAAGCCAAAGGATGAGATTCAAAATAATGGAAGCTAGGATTAGTGAATTTGAAGATAAATATCTCAATATTAGTAAGCTAGTAGAACAATCGGATAAAAGAATGAAGAACTCTGAAAAAAAACACCTAAAAGCTATGTGGGACACTATAAAAAGGAATAACTTATGGGTAATTGGAATTTCAGAAGAGACAATGAAAAGCACGGAGAAAATTCTTAAAGAATTGTTGGAAGAAAACTTCTGTAACATCATGAAAGATTAGAAGATAAGCATACAAGAAACTGAATGAACCACAAACAGAATAGATCTCAAAATAAAATTGTCAAGGCATATATTAATCAAACTTTTGAAAACTAAAAACAAGGAGAGAATACTGAGAGAAGCTCAGGAAAAATGAAAAGCTATTACAAAGGTGAACCAATGAGATTAACTTCTGATTTATCAGGAAAAATGATGCAGGCAAGAAGACAATGGGATGACATATACAAATCTCTGAAAGAAAAAAATAAAAATTTCCAACCAAGAATGACATACCCAGCAAAGCTGCCCCTCAAATACAAAGGCAATAAATATTAAGACATTTCCAGGTAAGCAGGAATTAAAGGAATCTGTAATAACCAGATCAACTCTACAAAAAAATACTAAAGTGTGTTTTTTGGACTGAGAACCAACTAAAGCTAACCACAGCCTCAGATTAACATGTATGACAACACTGCTACACAGTACTCAATCCAGATACAGAAATATTAAAAGTAAAAACAAACCTTCAAGACTGAAAATAAAGAACCAAAGGTGTCAATTGATAATGAAGTTAACTTCAAAGCCAAAGAGGGATATTGTAGATACAGAATTTCCAAATGGTGGTAATTAATATATTAGTCACTTTATGGTAGCGTAGTGGTTACAAATCGGGCTGCGAGCCTCAAGGTCAGCAGTTCGAAACTACCAGCAGTTCCACGGAAGAAAGATGAGGCGGTCTGCTCCTGTAAAGATTTACAGCCTCGGAAACCCTGTGTAGGGGAAGAAAGAGCACAGGGTAGGGATAGACACAGGAAAGCCTGGATGCTGGTGGGGGGAGGGGGGGCGGTTGGCAATACACAAGAAGGAGGAGGGGTAAAAAAAGAACAAGGTGAATGGGAAAACGGTTGGGCTGGTTCGCATGAGCTAGGTAGGACAGAGGTAAATGTCGATGTATGCACAACTTTGGAATAATAGGTCTTCAGGATACAGAGATTGAGGCATGATTTGAAAGGGTAAAAGAGGTGAATAATGTTAGGATGCTTGGCTGTCTTTTGAATCTTGGTTTCCCTTGCCTACCATTGTGAAATAGACACTTGAGGTGGTGTGGAATAGCCAGAAACATCACAACAGAAAATATGTAAGCATGTCTTCAGCTTATAACTGACTGTAATACCTTGAGGGGGCTTGGAAACTGCCCAGACCCAAAAAAGGGGAGGGGCCTATAAAGGCAAGAAGTGACTGGCTTACAAGCAAGCTTTCAAGAGGGAGCCTAGTTCCAGAAAGGGCAGGGGTAGGCAGAACCTCCACAATCTGTTGGGACTGGGCTGACAATAGGAAACAGGGCTAACATTCTTGTGGTACAACAGTGAATACCTGTCACCAGGACTGACTGTAAGGGTCGGAAATGTAGAGGCAGATTTTTTTCTTCTTCTATTTTTTGGCAAAAGGAGGAGAGTTATTGATTTTGCAGCCTAGGAGAGGAGGTCCCAGGGACCATCAATTGAGAAGAGTGGAAAGTGTGACCCTACTCAGAAAGGCAGTGAGGCCAGGCATGGAGACAGAGATGATGGTGTGGACAGATGGAGTGGCTGGAGACATGGGACTCAGGTAGGGAGAGGAGCTGTTTGTTGACAGCCAGGCAGGGCGGGCCTGTGGGGTGTATACTTTGGTTATCTGATGATGCATGGAGGGGATTGTAATCATTGCAATGAAATGAAATATGATAGGATGAATATAAAGCTGAAGTGGGACAGAGGCAAATAATGATGTTTGCACAACCTTGGAACAACAGGACTCTGTAATGCAGAAATTGAGATATAGTTGAACTGGGAGAGAGGTGGGACATAGTGTTAAGATGCTTGACTGTCTTTTGAATCTTGGTTTCCCTGGCATACCACTATAAAATAGAAATTGGAGGGGGAGAGAAAGGAATTGCCAGAAATATCACCACAGAAAGCTTGTAAGTCGTCTTCTGCCTATAACTGATTGGAATACCTAAAATGAGGCTACAACTTGTCCAGTGAAAGAAGCTTTCTGAGGAGCCTCTGCATTACATAAGACCATAAGTGGAATCCTGAACAGCATCCAGAATCTTCTGAGGGGAAATTTCCACTTGAAAGGACAAGCAGACCAGCCTGGAGCAGCCAGAAAAACAGAAGATACTTTTTTAAAGAAAGACTGACAGAAAAAATACAAAACAATATAGGCAGACTGACTGATTACTATAAGAACAAACAAGTGGCTCACCCAGGAGACATCAAGACAAGTGGTCAGGTCCCCCTCAGGGCAAACCTCCTTCTATTCGCAATGCAAATACACACTCTGCTTGGTGACCATGTTCATCACTGATAAGGGGAAGTGAGAAGAAAGCAGCAATGAAGCTGCTTGCTAAGTCCTACAATGCTCAATAGACTCCTTTGATCCCAGCTGGAGACCTAGTTGGCCAGCAGTGTGGCAAGTTCAGGGGACTCTTGGGTCCAGAGTCAGTGACATAGCCACAGAGGACTAGATTGGAGAGTAAAGCATCCAGCTGATAAGAAGAGAGGGCACATGCATAAGTACACCCACACTTGCAAATAATACCCACTTGACCTAGCTGCAATGACCGGATGATCAGAGCTCAACTAGAAGAAGAAAGAAGAGAAGAAAAAAAAAAGAATAATCTGATACAATTTGATGAACTTGACCTATACCTACCGAAGCAGTAGCTCAAAAGAGGTAAAAAATCTTCACAGCAAGGATCATTCCCAATCCCTACACACACAGAGAGGACAGGATTAAGCAACTTGGACATTGGCTAGCCAGAATGGGTGGGCTACAGAGGCAAGACGTGACTGGCTTACAAGCTTTTAAGAGGTAACCTAGATCCAGAGGGCATGGAGCAAAGTAGAATCTCCACTGAATAGTATCCAATTTGTCTGGGTGGGGCTGATGAAAGGAGATGCAGTTAGGTCTCTTCCGATACAATAGTGAATAATTGCTATCAGGTTTGATTGTAAGGGCTAGAAATGTAAAGGTAGACATTTTGTGGCAAAGGGAGGGGAGTGATTAACATTACAGTCTAGGAGCGGAGGTCCATGGGACCGTCAAAGGAAAAGAGTGGAGGACAGAACCCTACCCAGAGAAGCAGTGATACCAGAGATGGAGGGAGAGACGATGACTTGGAGAGATGGAGTGGCTAGGGACTTTGGGCCCGGACAGTGAGAAGGGCTGTGTGCTGACGACAGGGGCAGGCTTGCAGGGCATACCCTTTGGTTGATGGATGATGCATGGAGGGGATTGTAACCATAGCAAGGAAACGATGTACAGTGGGATCAATGTGAAGCTAATTTCCTCCCATGTAAACTATCACATAATTCACAATAAAGCATTAAAAAAAGAAAAGAAATCAAACAACGTATTGCATTATGCAAATCTGCTGCACAAGACCTTTGTAAAGTGTTGGAAGAGAAAGGATATCAGCTTGAAGACTACGGTGCACCTGACCCAAACCATGGTATTTTCAATAAACTCATATAAATGTGAAAGCTGGGCAGTGGATAAAGAAGACCATAGAAAAATTGATGCTTTTAAGTTATGGTGTTGGAGGAGAATATTGAAAGTGCCGTGGGCTGCCAAAAGAATCAACAGATCTGTGTTGGAAGAAGTGCATCCAGAGTGCTCCTTGGAGACCAGTATGGTCAAACTTTGTCTTTCATCCTTCGGACATATTTTCAGGAGGGACCAGTCACTGGAGAAGGATATCATGTTCGCTAAGGTGGAGGGTCAATCCTCAGTGAGATGGATTGGCAAAGTGGCAGCATTGATGGACTCAAGCATGGCAACCGTAGTGAGGTTGGCCTAGGATTGGGCAGTGTTTTGTTTCTGCTGTGCATAGGGTTGCTATGTGTCAGTACTAACTCGATGGCACCTAACAATAACAACTATTATCAATGCTTTACATGAAGACACTGAAGCAAAGATAAATTAAGTAGAAAGTCACAGAGACAATTCAAGATACAGTTGTAATTCAAGCTGAGGTCGTAAGTATTGAGAAAACAATCTTAATATTGTTTTCTACAATAATATTAAGATTGTTTTCTAAAATAATATTAATATTGCTTTGTAAAATAATATTAAGATTGTTTTTTCAATACTTGTCAAAATGCTAAAATTGTCAAAATGCTAAGATTGACATTGATGGGGACCTCCTGGATCTAATTTCAGATCTTGGAACTTAAGGTTTTTTTAATTTGTAAAACACCAACAATGCTATAAAATTATTCAGATTAGTAAAAGGTTGCAGGTTTCTGATACAATTTAAAGTTGAAGATGAAAGAAAATACCTATAGTAAAGCTAATCTAAAACAACATTGGACTAAGCATCGGAGACCATAATAAAAGGTCTAGGCATCATCTGAACGTAGAGTTTAAGTAAAATTTAATATGCTGAATGATAATCTCTGCCCCCATCATCCATCAACACATCACTCTTTATCCTGAGAAAAATTATAGGCATGTTTATACTGCAAAATAAAGTTTAAAAAATCTAAGGATTCCTTTCTTGAAACACTGACTTTCAAGATGTGATCTGCAGTTTCTGACAGTTTGGCTTCCAACAAAACTGATACATTCCTAGCCAATCACTCAAAAATGAAACTCTTTCATGATATTGTTGTTGTTATTAGGTGCCATGGAGCTGATTCCAACTTATAGCGACCCTATGCACAACAGAATGAAACACTGCTTGGTCCAGAGCCATACTCATAATTGTTTACACTTGAGCCCATTGCTGCTGCCACTGTGCCAATCCATCACATTGGGGTCTTCCTCTTTTTAATTGACCTTCTACTTAAGCTAGAATGATATCCTTCTTCAGGGACTGGTCACTCCTATCAACATGTCCAAAATATGAGAGATGAAGTCTCACCATCTTGGCTTCCAAGGAACATTCTTGTTTTACTTCTTCCAACACAGACTTGTTTGTTCTTCTAGCAAGTTCATGGTACTTTTATATTTATTCTCTAGCAGCATAACTCAAATGCATCAATTCCTCTATGGTCTTCCTTAGTCAATGTCCAAATTTCACATGCATATGAGGCTATTGAAAATATGTGTCTTCCATGATACAAAACAGCTGTAACCGTACATTGACAGAGAATTTTCAGAGATTCAAGCTAGATTCAGGTGAGGATATGTAATGAGGAATATCATTGTTGACATCAGATGGATCTTGGCTGAAAGCAGAGAATATCAGAAAAATGTTTAACTGTGCTTTATTGACTATGCAAAGGCTTTTGATTGTATGCATCATGACAAGCTATGGATAACACTGCAGAGAATGAGTATTCCAAAACACTTAATTGTTGTCATGAGAAACCTGTCCATAGACCAAGAGGCAGTTGTTCAAACAGAACAAGTAAAAACTGAATGGTGTAAAATTAGGAAAGGTGTGCACCAGGGTTGTATTATTTCACCATACTTATTCAGTCTGAGGATTATGCACTAGACTGCAAGGTAAATTTGTATCACAAGGTCAGCAGTACCACATCCATCAGCCGCTCCTCGAA
>NW_006408609.1:10741189-10754017 GCF_000296735.1 Chrysochloris asiatica | reverse complement strand
CTGTGATATGCAGATGATACAAACTTGCTTCCTGAAAGCAAAGAGGACTTAAAATAATTCTTGATGAAGATCAAAGACCACAGTCTTTGGTATGGGTTGCACCTCAGTGTAAAGAAAGCAAAAATCTTCACCACTGGATAAATAAACAACATACATATAAATGGAAAAAGTATTGAAATGGTCAAATACTTCATTTTTTTCTCAGATCAACCATCAACATTCATAGAAGCAGCAGTGAAGAAAGCAAAGGATGAATTGTATTAGGCAAATCTGCTGCACAAGACCTCTCTTTAAATTGTTCAAGTCCAAAGATGCCAGTTTGAGGACTGAGGCACACCTGACCCAAGCCATGGTATTTTCAATAACTTTATATACAAGTGAACATTGTACAGTGAATAAGGAAGACCATAAATGAATTGATGCATTTGCATTATAGTGTTGGAGAATATAAAAAACACCATGGACTGTTAAAAAATCAAGCCAGGACAGCCAGAATGCTTGTTGGAAACCAGGATGGCCAGACTTCATCAGTCATACTTAGGGAGTATCAGGAGGAACCAGTCATGGAGAAGCATATCTTGCTTTGTAAATGAATGGTCAGAGAAAAAGAGGAACACCACCAACGAGATGGATCGGCACAGTGGCAGTAGCAATGGGCTCAAACGTAGCAAAGAGATTGTGATGTTGGTGCAGGACTGGGTAGTGTTTCATTCTGTTGTGCATAGGATCACTATGAGTCGGTGTCAACTGGATGGCACCTAACAACAATGCCACAAATAAATAAATGCACACCCATATTCATCGCAGTACTATTCACAAACAAAAAGATAGAGGCAGCTTAAATGCCCATCAATGGAGGAACGGATAAACCAACTTTGGCACGCATACAACATGCAATGTTGAAGAATAATGATCAATCTGTGAAATGCCTCATGATGAGTAAAATTATTCAGTCACAACAGGACAAATATTGCATGAAACTGCTATTGTGAAAACTCATGAAAAGGTTTTCATGCTAAAATAAACATTCTTTGATAGAAGGAAGGAAGAGTTATTCCTTAGGTAAAGGGTCATTATTGTTAAGCACTTTGAGTCTGTCTTGACTCATAGTGACCCTGAATAGGATTTTTGAGGCTTTAAATCTTCACGGGAGCAGAAAGCTACATCTTTCTCCCACAGAGACATTGGCAGGCTCAAACTGTGGCTCTTGTGGTTCACAGTCCAGTGCTTGCCATATGGAGCCATCATGCTAGAGGGTACATAAGTTATTTTAGGTGACAGTAAGTGCAATACAACACAAAAGAAGAGGGAGATTGGCAAAAGAAAGATGAAGACAATTGAAGATACAGCAATATATGCAAGGCTTAAAAGGGATAGAGATAAACGGTCTTATATAAACACCCTGGAACAACAGTGTTCTGCAAGTAGATACACAGACAGATACACAGGCTGAATGGGTGTGGGAAGAAAAGTTAGAATATATCCATAAATATATTGGATTTTGAGAGGATATTTGTATATAGATATTTACCTATGCGACAACCACATCTATGAATGTGGTGGATCATACAGGGAGCAAACTGATTAAAATGTCTTCTATATTATCAAATATGATAAGGCAATGAATTGCTGGGCCTGGGCACTCAGGAACACAATCTCAGGGGACATAATGTTTAATCGGCATAACATTGCCCACCAAGACAGTGTTCTACATCCTACTTTGGTGAGTGGCTCATGAGAGACTTCCATCAAGATGTCGACCTAGGCAGACATGCCATATAGACCTTCTACAACAAAGATGCTGGAGACTAAAAGAAACAGACACAGAGGCAATCCGGGAACCCTGAGCTTCAGATAAAATGTTAGAAATGGGATGAAATACCTACTGGGAGAGAGTCCTGGTGTGGCGCAGTGGATTATTGTGCTGGGCTGCAACATCAGTTTGAACTGTAAGGTTGGTGGTTCAAGCTCACCAGCTGCTCCCTGAAAACCATATACAGGGTCACTATAAGTCAGAACTGACCCAATAGTACTTAACAACAACAACAACCTATTGGGAGAAGAAGCTGATCAGGAGTGGTGAAAGAAGGAAACTAACTAATGAACTGACTGCTGGTCAGATACCGTGAGGCCATCTAGAACTTTTACAAGCAGCTTGGGAGAGACAGATAGATGGCAACTGAAGGTGCAGGTTCACATGTGCAACCTCCCCTGGATAACAGAGATGAGCTGAGACTCCACCCACATCTACCCCTAGCATAGATATTGCTATCTGGGAGTTCTGTGCCATGCAATTTAAGCCTTTTGTGCTGCTTGATGCCTATATCCAGGTGGGCTCTGCTCCAAATCTACAGAACTCACAGAGCCTTCATGCTAGAATTAGACTAGCAGGAATCTTCATAGTCAGCTGCTCTGGTCCCAGCTGTCCTCTGGTTCTGACAGACACTGAAACTAGTAATCTGACAGTCCTCCACAAAAACATCTGGATTGGATGCCCTGAACATAGACACCACCAAGGCCTATAGGAACTACATCAAGGACTGAGAACTGAACCGTCACCTCTCCCTTCCACTCACCTCATGAGTTCCTTAGTCAGCAGGGGTCCCCCAAAGATTTCTCCTCTCTGGGTCCAACAATTTCACTAGCATTTTACTTTTCCTTTTGTCATTTTTGTTTGTTTATTCTTTCTTCTCTTTCCTCTTTTGATTTTTATCCTTTCTATCTCTGCTTCTGTTTTTTCTTCTTTTCTTCTGTTTCTCATTTCCACCTTCTTCTCCTTTTTCTCTCTTGATTTTTCTTTACTACTCTCATGCCTGAGTTCCCTTGGCTTCACAATAGAGAAAGAGAATCAATTTCAAAATCAACTCAAGGCTGATTCTTATGAAGTGGAAATCAGATATGTTTCCACCCTATAACATTCTTTACCCTATTCTGATACTAACCATCCTTCCCACAGCAGTCTCTCCTTCACATCCGAGTTCAACAATCAATTGCAATGGCCACCAGAACTCATAATAATATAATTGTGGGGTTTATTAGGGAAGTGAACAGGGTAAAATTGAGGGTCAGAAAAGCTTAGGATGCAGCAGTTCTCCAGTCAGGAATGCTTGTTTTCTGCCATATTGCACTCTTGTCTTCTTCGTCTCAGCCATGTGGCTCCCTGGCCTCTGCCATGCTTGAGCAAGTGTAACAAAACTCTTTTAGACAGTCTGTGAATTCCCAAAGGCAAATTCTGAAAGCCAGTCTTCTGCCAGTAGGTATTCAGTTTTGCTCAATCCATGGGCCTAAAGTCTGAACAAGCTCTGTCTCTCCATGTTACCACATTGACCATTGCCTCTGCCATTGCCTCTGCTATAGCCTTTGTCGTCACTGTATCTCTAGGTAGAGATCTCAAACTTCACTCGGGCTCTTTCTTCATGAAGGTCCTGGGATCTTCCATCTCTGCTTCTGACATGGCTCCTTTTAAGCCTAGATGGAGGGAAAAACTAACATCCCAGCTATAGAGTCCTATATACCTTTTTTGCATGGTCCCACCCAATCACTTGGTGGGAATTAAGAAGACTGGCTTGAAAGGCTATATCAAGCAAATTCAAAGCACCACACAGTTAAATAACAGCAATGAAGAAAATGAGAAGAAAACTCATTAACAAAATGAACTCAGCACAGACATTTATGCAGAACAAAGAAAGTATCAACACTACAAAACACACACACACACATAGCAAAATAACATCAGTATATACTTGCTAATAATTTCACTAAATGTACATGAATTAAATACACCAGAGTAGCAGAATGGCTACAAACTTTGGTACATATACAAAATGGAATATGATGCAGCCCTAAAGAATAATGATAAACAAGTCATTTCATGAGTGAACATGCATAATGAAATTAAGGATCACAAAAGGACAAATATTGTATGTGACCACTGTTATAAAAAGTTAAGGGGGGGGGTGTGTAAGATTTTCTTATTAAAAGAAACATTCCACAATGGTTACCAGGTGTGAAAGGGAAATAGAAATCATTCACTGGGTAGACAGTAGAGACATGCTAACTTGGGTGATGGGGAAGGCAATATACAACAAGAGAAAGGTTGACAAAAGAATAATGAAGGTTATGGAATGCACCGTGAAGAGTACAAGATTCAAAATGAATAGAGGTAAACACTATTAACTGATGGTACTTGGGAGGGACCGCAATCTTTGTATTATCACAAAGTGTATGGTTTATTTAATGTGGGACTGATGATCTGTTCTATAAATCTTCACTCAATTCACAATAAAAAGTTAAAAATAAAAGACAATGGAAAATGAAGTATGATTTGTTGATTGTTAAACTGATGACCTTCTTGTAAATCTTAAGTCAATTCACAATAAGTTAAAAAAAAAGCTTATTAGTGGCCTTTGAAAGTTCAACCCTTCACTCAATTTGAAGTAAGTTTTTTTAAAAAAAAAAAAAAGCTCATGAGTTTCCATCAAAGATTCAATGATTGGTCTTTATGTGCAGAAACAAATAATGAAAATTGAAGGTGCTTGGAATTAAATTAGTTCAATGGAACAGGTAAACATCAGTCACCATCACTCTGAGACCAGAAGAACTAGATGGTGCTTGACTACGTCTACAAACTGTTCTGAAAGGGATCACATTTGAAGGTTATAGACAGAGTAAGAGAAAATGTGCAACTAAACTCAAAATTGTCAAATAAGAATGGACTTACTAATCAGAAAGTCTGGAGGAAGCCAAAACTATGGCCTTTGACCACCCTTTATGTCTGGAATAGAACTCACCCTCATGGCCCATTTTCAGCCAAACAGTAGCTAGCTAGATAGGGGTGACAACAACACTAATAATATATGCTATCCATGGAATGGTCAACCTTTCAAGATTAAAAGTGCAACTTTTACCTAAGGACAGAGTTGAGAAGGAATGGAAAGAAGGGTGGAATGGAAATAGTAACCTATTGAGATGAAACAAAAGCATATGGTTTGTTAAAAGTAAAACTGATGATCTTGTTCATAAACCTTCACTGAATTCACAATAAAAAAGTTGAAAGAAAAAAAAAATTAATCTCTTAACGTAATAAATCTTATTAACTAAAGCTAGTGACTCTTTTGGTGACAAAGTACACATCAATTTGTTGTACTGTGTTGGCTTGTATGTTGTTATGACACTGACATGTATGCCACCAAAATTTCAGATATGAGCAGGGCCACTCAAGGTTTCAGTGGAACTCCCAGACTAAGACTGGATACAAAGTAAAGTCTGATGCTCTAAATCCAAAATTTAGTCAATGACAACTTTATGGATCACTTCATTTTATCTGGCTCCTTTGCTTTTGGTCCAAGATTAAAAACTTACACCAAATAAAGTTCTTGAGCCTATTTCAACACATAGCAATCCTTTGGGATAGAGTAGAACTGTCCAAGGCTGTAAATCTTATGGACACTGACTGTACATATTACTTTCTGAGTGGCAGGTAGTTTAAACCACTGACCTATTGGTTAGCAGTTGAACACCTAAAACTGTGCCCTTAAGGTTCCTTCTGGACCCATGATTGTTGTTCACAGTCATCAAGTTGGTTCCAAACTCACAGACAACCTGCATAGGGTTTCTGAGGAGAATATAGTGGGTTTGAACTGCCCATCTTCTGGTTAGCAGTCCAGTACTTATCATACAGCATCACATAATTTTGTTGCTGTTGTTCTTAAGTGCCTTCCAGTTGGTTCTGACACATAGTGACCCTGTATCTCTATAGTGAGACCAGATTGGCACAGTGGGGCAACAGTGGATTAGAACATGCTGGTGATTGTGAGAATGAAGGAGTTTGGGACATTTTATTCTTTTTCACATAATGTTACCATGAGTTGAAGTTGACTCAAGGGCAGCTAACAATAACAACAAAAAACATCTGGTATAAATTAGAAAAATGTAGTATTATTAGAATCTTGCTCTAGGGCTGCTATGTAAAACAACTTTTATACAAATCGGGAAAAAATATGGAAATCTCTATATTTGTGTTGTTCAATATAATAGCAATTAGATAAATGCGGCTCTTGAACAATTAAATTTGGCTATTGTATCTGAGACACTAACATTGACATTTTCTTTAATTTTCATTAATTTACATTTAAGTAGCTTCATGGTTATAGTGACTATCAGATTAGACAATACAACGCTATTGTTCTCGTCTGTTGACATATGTCCATTCTGACTCATGACAACCCCATGTGTGCAAAGTGTTTTCAAGGCTGTGGCCTTTCAGAAGATCACCAGGTCTGCCTCTGGGAAGGAATGAATTGCCAACGTTTTAGCGACTAGTTGAGTGTTTACACTGTAGCACTTAAGGTTTCCACTGTTAGTCTAGAAGAAGTCATTTTAGAAAGTTAAAGTGTTACTGCTTTGTTGGTCGTTCCTTGATACTTTAAAAAAGAACAAGGAGAAATAAACTATGCAACAGTTGTTTCATTTGAAAGATGAGGTGAAAAAAATGAATAAACTATAAAAAAAAAGAAACACAAATAATTAAACTGACTCAAGAAAAAATACATGAACAGACCAATGACAAATCAATTAAATCAGATACACAAACCTACCAACATGGAAAAGACTAAGCATAGATGACCTCACCACTAATTGCTATCAGGCATTTAAAGAAATGATAACTGTTTGTCACATTTTTTTCCAATAAAAAGAAAGGAAAGTGGCACTACTCAACTCATTTGTTTTTTTGAGGCCAGGATTATTTTTATACAAACTCTAGACAAGACATCACAAGAAAAGAAAATAGCAGTCTAATACTGCTTAGAATAGATATTTGAACATTCTTAACAAAATACCAGTGAATCAAATACAGCAATGTACAAAAATAATAATACATAATGGATGACTATCTAGCTTTGTGCCTTCAAGTCAGCTCTGACTCACAGCAACCCTATATAGTATTTTTAAGATTATAAATCTTTAAAGTAGCAGAAAGTCTCAACTTTGTCCCATAGAGTACCTGGTGAATATGAACTGCTACAGTCTAATGTATAACACACTATGCCACCAGGGTTCATTTATACACCATAAACAATTAAAAGAGTTCCCCAGGAATAAAACATCTGATAATAAGTTAAAAGAATACATCATATCAAAACATTTTAATCACATGATCATACAGATACAATCATTTACCAAAATACAATAAGTAATAGTGATATTTTTAAATCAACAAACTAAGAATAGAAGAAAATTTCCTCATTCTGATAAAAAACATCTATGAAATATCCATAGCTAACACCTCCTCAAAGTAGAGTTGATGATGTGAATGGAGTAAAGGTCATGGGAGAAAAGCCCACACGACCTTCATTTGCTGATGGGGCACAACTCAAAAGGAAGAGAAACAGCTGTAAACATCCACTGGAATGTACGAAGTATGAATCTAAGAAAATTGGAAGTTGTCAAAAAATGAAAAAGAACACATAAACATGAATATCTTACGCATTAGTGGGTTGAAATGGACTGGTATTGGCCATTTAAAATCTGACAACCACATGGTTTACTCTGCTGGGAATGACAAATTGAAGACGAATGGTGTTGCATTCATTGTCAAAATGAACAAACCCAGATCAGTCATGAGGTACAATGCTGTCTGTGATAGGATAATATTCATGCGCCTACAGGGAAGCCCAGTTAATGCATGATAGAATTCTGCAAACCAAATATTTGTTCATTTCAAATACCTTCTTTAGACAGCATAAGAGACGACTATACACATAGATCTCACAAGATGGAAACATAGAAATAACATTGACTACATCTGCAGAAAGAGATGATGGAAAAGCTCCATATTATCAGTCAAAATAAGACCGGGGCAGACTGTGGAACAGACCATCAATTGCTTATATGCAAATCCGAACTGAAGCTGAAGAAAATGAAAAGAAGTCCAAGAGAGCCAAAACATGACCTTGAATATATCCCACCTGAATTTAGAGATCATCTGAAAAACAGATTTGATACATTAAACACTAAAGACTGAAGACCAGAGCATTGTGGGATGACATCAAGAATATACATGAAGAAAGCAAAAAGTCATTGAGAAGACAAGAAAGAAGGAAAAGGTCAAAATGGATGTCAGAAGAGACACGGACATGTGCTCTCCAGTGTAGAGATGCTAAATCAAATGGAAGAAATGAGGAGGTCCAAGAGCTGAAGAAAATTTCAAAGATCAGCTCAAGAAGATAAAGCCAAATATTACAAGAAAATGTTTAAAAATCTGGAATCAGAAAACCAGAAAGGAAGAACACACAGCATTTCTCAAGCTGGGGGAAGTGAAGAAAAAAGTCAAGCCTCGACTTTCGTTATTGAAAGATTCACTGGGAAAATTATTGAATGCTGCAGAAAGCATCAAGAGAAGATGGAAGGAATACACAGAGTCACTGTACCAAAAGGAAATGGTTAATGTTCAACCATTTTCAAGAGGTAGCATATGATCAAGAGCCAAAGATACTGAAGGAGGAAGTCCAAGGTGCATTGAAGGAATTGGCAAAGAACAAGGCACTAGGAATTGATGGAATAAAAATTCAAATCTTTCAAGAAAGTGAGGCGGCACAGGAGGCACTCACTCATATCTGCCAAGAAATTTGGAAGACAACCATCTGGTCGACTGATTGGAAGAGATCAATATTTATGTCCATTCCAAAGAGAGGTGACCCAATGGAATGCAGAAATCATTGGGCAATCTCTTTGATATTGCATGCAAGTAAAGTTTTGCTAAAGGTAATATAGAAACAGCTACAATCATACATTGGCAGAGAACTTCCAGAGGTTCAAGCTGGATTCAAAAGAGGGCGTAGAATGAGGGATATCATTGCTGATGTCCAATGGATCTTTGCTTAAAGCAGAGAATATCAGAAAGATGTTTACTTGTGCTTTATTGACTTCACAAAGGCTTTCAATTGTATAGATCATGAGAAGCTATGGACAACATTGCAAAGTGTGAGTATTGCGGAACACTTAATTGTGCTCATGAGGAATATGTACCTGGACCAAGAATCAGTTGTTTTAACAGAACATGGGAACACTGAATGGTTTAAAATGTAAAAGGGTGTGCGGCAAGGTTATATTCTTTCACCATACTAATTCAACCTTTATGCTAAGCAAATAATCCGAGAATCAGGGTTCTATGAAGAAAAACATGGAATCAGGATTGGAGGAATACTCATTAACGACCTGCGATATGCAGATGATATAACCTTGCTTGCTGAAAGTAAAGAGGACTTAAAACATTTACTGATGAAGATCAAAGAGCACAGCCTTCTGTATGGATTGCATCTTAATGTAAAGAAAACAAAAATCCTCACCATTAGACCAATAAATAACATTCTTATCAATGGAGAAAAGATTGAAGTTGTCAAGAACTTCATTTTTCTTGGATCAACTATCAACACTCATGGAAGCAGCAGTCAAGAAATCAAACGACGTATTGCATTAGGCAAATCCCTGCACAAGACCTTTTTAACGTATTGAAGAGCAAAGATGTCAGCTTGAGCACTAAGGTGCACCTGACCCAAGCCATGGAATTTCCAATAACATCATATGGATGCGAAAGCTGGACAGTGAATAAGGAAGACCATAGAAGAATTGATGCTTTCAAGTTATGGTGTTGGAGGAGAACATAGAAAGAGCCATGGGCTGCCAAAAGAACCAATAGGTTTGTTTTGGAAGAAGTGCAGCTAGATTGTTACTTGGAGGCCAAAATGGCCAAACTTTGTCTCTCATACTTCAGACATATTATCAGGAGGGACCAGTCACTGCAGAAGGATATCATGTTTGGTAAGGTGGAGGATCAGAGAAAAAGAGAAAGACCCCCAACAAGATGCAATGAACAAGTGGTAGTATCGATGGACTCAAGTGTGACAACAGTAGTGACGTTGGCCCAGGATCGGGCAGTGTTTCATTCTGCTATGCATAAGTCTCCATGGGTTGGTACCAACTCGATGGCACCTAACAACAACAACAATACCATACTTAATGATGAAAGACTGCATCTTTTCTTTTTAATAGCAGAAACAAGATAAAGATATCTGCTCTTGTCACTTCCATTCAGCATGGAGTTCTAGTTAAAACAATTAGACCAGATAACTACAAGGAATCTAAATTGGAAAAAATGAAATCAAATGATTTCTATTTGCAAATTACACAATTCTGTGTATAGAAAGCCCAAAGAAGTTCACAAATAAACCCTTAGAAGTAACAAGATTGTCAAATACAGAGAGACAAAGAAAGAGAGACAGAAAGAGTCTTGATGTGGCCCAGTACTGCAAGGAGAGTTTGAATCACAAGATCAGCAGTTCAAACTCACAAGCAGCTCCTTGGAAACCCTATATAAGGTCATTATGAGTTAGAACTGACTTGACCACCCTTAACTTCTATAATAAGGAGCTCTGGCAACATAGTGGTTACAAATCAGGCTGCTAACCTCAAGGCTAGCTGTTCAAAACTACCAGCTGTTCCATGGGAGAAAGATGAGGCTTTCTGCTTCTGTAAAGATTTACAGTCTCAAAAACCCTATACAGGGTTGTTATGAGTCAGAATCAACTCCACTGCACACCACCAACAACATCAACTTCTATATTGATATTGCTGTTATTAAGTGCCTTCGAATCAGTTCTGACTCATAGTGACCCTGTATAGGGGTTTCTGAGGAACAGCTAGTGAATTTGAACCACTGACCTTGCCCTTCAAACCAAGTTTGCAGTCCAGAGCATTATCCCACAGCGCCTCACTAGGACTCCTAACTTCTATATATGAATATATATAGAATGAATATATATATATGTATATATATACATATACATACATATACATAATGACCACTCATCTGTCTGTTTCTCATACTTTGGTGGCTTACTTGTTGCTGTGATTCTGGAAACTATGACATCAATATGTCAAAGATTTCAGGGTCACCCTTGGTGAACATATTTTAGCACAACTCGCAGATTGAAACAGACTAGGAAGAAGAGACAGGACACTTCCAAATGGGTGGCCAACAAAACCTTATGAATAGTAGGGAAAGACTGTCAGATACAGTGGTAGAAAATGAATCCCTCAAGGTTTTAGCTATTGTTGTTAATTGCCATTTAGTTAGTTCCAATTTACAGTGACCCTGTGTTTGATTTCGAGAAATGGTGGATGGGTTTGAACTGTTAACCTGTGGTTAGTAGTCGAGTATCTTACAGTGCCATACCAGGATGGCATAACATTTTGACTGTGGAAAGCTGATTCCTCAACAGAGAGCTGACTTTAATGACTTGGATAGAACAAAGTTTTGAGGCACTTCATGTGTTGATGAGGAACAACTCAAATCAGAAGAAACCATTGCAAAAATCCACTAATAATTGGAGTTTGAAATGTGTAAAGTGTGAATTCAGGAAAATTGGAAGTTACCAAAAATGCAATGGATCACATAAATATTGATGTCTGCAAAAAACATGTGACAAAAATCATTCCTCCTACAGCACTTTCTACTTATTTTCTGGGTTCTGTAATTCTTGCAGTGCTCACATAGAACCCAGAGACAATTCTCACAGTTATGGGATTTATTAGATAAGTTAACAGGGTACAATCCAGAATCAGAAAATGCTCAGGGAACGATTGTTCCAGTCAGCTTCTGATAAATGCCCACAAGACATATCACTCACCATAGGTCTCAGCCTAAAGGATCTCCTAGTGTAGAGCTGTAGCATAAAGCACTGAACCTCAAGGTCAGTTTGGAACACAAGGTTGGTGGTTCAAACTCATCAGCCCCTCCTTAGAAACCCTATATAGGGAAGCTATGAGTTGGAAATTGTAAAAAATGAAATGAAGCACATAAACATTGATGTCCTAGGTTATTAGTAAACTGAAATGGACTGGTATTGGCCATTTTGTATCTGATGATCACATTGTTTTCAATGACAGAATGAAAAATTGAAGAGGAATAGTGTCACATTCCACATCAAATAGAATATATCAGGATCCATCTTCAAGTATAATACTGTGATAGGATAATATCCACAGGCCAACAATGAACACCAATTAATACCACTATTATTCAAATTTTCACACCAACTACTAAAGCCAGTGATGAAGAAATTGAAGAATTCTACCAATTTCTTAAGTCTGAAATTGATCAAATGTGCAATCAAGATGTATTGATAATTACTGGTGATTAGAATGCAAAGGTTGAAAATGAACAGGAAGGATCAGTAGTAGAAAAATATGACCTTAGTGATAGAAATGATGTTGGAGAACATATAATAGAAATTTGCACGACTAATAACTTCATTGCAAATACTTTTTTAAAACAGCATGCAAGACAACTATATAATGTGTATATATCACAAGATGGGATACACTGAAATCAAACTGACTACATCTATGGAAAGAGATGGTGGAAAAATTCCATATCATCAGCCTGAACAAGGTCAAGAGCAGACTGTGAAACAGATCATCAACTGCTCATATGCAGTTCAGGCTGAAGCTGAAGAAAATTACAGCAAGAAAACTTGAGCCAAAATATGAACTTGAACATATCATACCTGAATTTACAGATCATCTGAAGAACAGATTTGATGTATTCGACACTAAAGACCAAAGACCAGAAGGCCATCATACAGAATGAAAGCAAAAGATAATTAAGAAGACAAAAAAGAAGGAAAAGACCAAAATGGATGTCAGAAGAGACTTTGAAACTTGCTCTCCAGTGTAGAGATGCTAAAGCAAACAGAAGAAGTGAGGAGGTATGATAACTGAACAGAAAATGTCAAAGGTCAGGTTGAGAAGACAAAGTTAAATATTATA
>NW_006408609.1:10731947-10740302 GCF_000296735.1 Chrysochloris asiatica | reverse complement strand
CATCAGGATTTGAGGAAGACTTATTAACAACTTGTGATATGCAGATGATACAAAGTTGTTTGCTGAAAGTGAAGAGGACTTAAAATACTGATGAAAATTAAAGACCATAGCCTTTAGTATGGGTTACATCTCAATGTAAAGAAAACAAAAATCCTCATTAATGGACCATAAACAACCTCCTTATCAATGGAGAAAAGAATGAAGTTTTCAAAGTCTTCATTTTGCTTGGATCAACCATCAACACTCATGTAAGCAGCAGTCAAAAAAATCAAACAATGTTTTGCATTAGGCAAAACTGCTGCACAAGGCCTCTTTAAAGTTTTGAAGAACAAAAATGTCAGTTTAAGGACTAAGGCTCACCTTCAAGATATGGTATTTTTAAATGCATGCGAACGTTGGAGAGTGAATAAGGAAGATTATAGAAGAATTGAAACATTGGAGTTACAGTGTTGGAGCAGACTATTAAAAACGCCTTGGACCGCCAAAAGAACAACCAATCTGTGTTAGAAAAATTTCAGCCAGAATGCTCCTTGGAACCTGGGATGGCGAGACTTCATCCCTCTTATTTCAGACATATTAACAGAAGGGACCAGTCCGTGGAGAAGGATATCATGTTTCATAAAGTGGAGCATTATAAAAAAGAGTAAGACCCCCAACAAGACGGATTAGCGTAGTGGTGGCAGCAATGGGCTCAGGTTTGGGTCCTCTGGAAAAGGAGGTCTAATTGTGGTATTCTGTCCCATTGCACAACTATTTGTTTGTTGATGTAGGGAAAGGGAAAAAGGTATGATTAATAACTCATTTTTTACTTTGTAGGTTCCAGACTACAATTAGCTTTAGCTGACTCAATGGAAAAAAACTCTGCACCTTTTGAGTTGAACCAATTAACTCAAAAACAGTTTGTGTCATCCTTACTGGTCTCTTTTTAGCTTCTGTTCCCCCATTCATTGAAGATCTCTATGCGGCATCAATCTTCCCCATTGTGCCTTGTTGTTGTGAAGTGCTGTCAAGTCAGTTCCCACCCATAACAACCCTGTATAGAGTTTCCAAGGAGCAGCTGGTAAGCCTGAGCCACCAACTCTGTGGTTCAAGTTGACATTAGAGTCCAGTGCATTAATCCACAGTGACACATCTGGATTCCCCATTGTGCCTAATCTGTTCTTTTTATCATTTAAAAGTAATCTGTTCAAAACAAACTCTACATAGACATGTCCTCATTAACATAAAAAAAATACAACAATAATCACAAACAGGATTGCATCCATAGTATGAGGGAGCCTCATAGAGGGTCTAGGATTTACAACACACATTTTGGGGGATCAGAATTGAATCTATAGAAATTGCCTTGAACTGAGTTATTACTGTTTCCTTCTTTCCTTTGGGCTAGATCCTGGTAGTAATTGTAAATTTGTTTTGACTATGCAGATTAGGAAAATTCAAGGAAATAGTGAACCAACCATATAGGAAGAATTTGAGACCCTGAATAACCTCATGAGACAAAACCTTTCTACCTATTCTTTCCCTCAACTAACCACAACAGTTCTTAATTTTAGCCATTATAAAGAAAGACAAGACTTCTATCTTATTTAAGTCATTGTCCTTTGGATTTGTGTGAAAGCTAATATTATAATGACTAAAAGCATTTAAAAATGTAAACTATCACTCAATTCAAAATTAAAATTAAAAAAAAAGAATCTCTGGTGGCAGTATAGGATAAACGCGGCACTGCTAATCAGAAGGTCAGTGGTTCAAACACACCAGCTGCTCCCCAGACACCACATACAGGGTCACTATGACTCGTTACTTACTTGACAGCACTTAACAACAACAACAAAGATGTATAGCCTTAGAAACCCTATAAGGATCAATATGAGTTAGATCACCTCAATGGCAGTGAGTTTTTTATATAAACATTTAGAGTCATTTTTTTAAATGTATGAGCATTACATAAATTTAGTAAAAATAAAAATAATATTTTATAAGAAAAAAAGAAATGGTGGGCCAGTGTCATTTTGAAATTTTAAAAATATTTTTCAATTTCATCTAATTACATTAATTCTATCTTGGTAGACTAGATAGATAATAATAATATTATGTTGTATTTCTTGAGAATTCACAGGTTGTTTTCACATATAAGTACCTCAATGTGCATTGTTGTTGTTAAGTGCCATTTGATAGGTTCAAACTAGGGATATCATTCCTGACATCAGGTGGATCTTGACTGCAAGCAGAGAATACCAGAAAGATGATTACTTGTTCTTTATTGACTGTTTGGATCATGACAGGCTATGAATGATACAGCGAAGAATGGGTATTCCAGAACACTTGGCTGTATTCATAAGGAACCTTTAAATAGACCAAGAGGATGTCCTAAGAACAGTACTAGGGGATACTGAATGTTTTAAAATCAGGAAAGTTTTGCATCAGGGCTGTATTCTTTCACCAGACTTATTCAATATGTATGCTGACCAAATCATCCAAGAAGCTGGGAGATATGAAGAAGACTATGACATGAGGATCAGAGGAAGACTTATTAACAACTTGCCATATGCAGATGATAGAACCTTGTTTGCTGAAAGTCAAGAGGACTTAAAATACTGATGAATATCAAAGATCACAGCTTTTCATTTCAATGTAAAGAAAACAAAATTTCTCACCACTGGAGAAATAAATTACATCATGATAAATGGAGAAAAGGCTGATTTTGTCAAGCACTTCATTTTGCTTGGATCCACAATCAACACTCATGGAAGCAGCAATCAAGACATCAAACAAGGTATTACACAAATCTGCTGCACAAAACCTCTTTAGAGTTTTCAAGAGCAAAGACATCAGTCACAGGACTAAAGTATGCTTGATCCAAACCATGGTATTTTCAATCGCTTCGTATGAATCGGAAAGTTTGACAGTGAACAAGGAAGATCTTAGAAGAATTGATGCATTTGAGTTATGGTGTTGGAGGAGAATCTTGAAAGTACCATGAACTACCAAAAGAACAAACCTGTTCTGGAAGAAGTAGAACCAGAATGATCTGTAGAAGCCAGGATGGTGAGACTTCGTCTCTCATACTTTGGACATATTAGGAAGGACCACTGCCTGGAGAAGAGTGTCAGTGACAAAAACCAAGAGATGGACTGGCATAGTGACAGCAGCAATGCGCTCCAGTGTAACGATTATGAGGATGATGCGGGAAGGGGCAGTATTGCTTTCTGCTGTGCGTAGGATCGTTGTGAGTCAGAGCAGACTCAATGGCACCTAACAACAATATATAAACCTCACTGGTTTTACTTCTGCAGAAATCCTAGCCTAAAACAATTATTAAACAACTATTCTAGATTTAATAATTGCTGTAAAACTATTGGCCCTTTTCTGAAAACCCTTGATACAAACATAGAGGAATGTTCTTTCCCGGTTCTTACTGCCTACTGTGACTAAATCATGGACATTTTCTTGAGCTGCTTCTAGTTGTACAAAGAACTATAGCTTCACTTCCAGATCAAGTCTCAAAACCCCACATAGCTTATAAAAGCTGCAATGACAATTGTGACATCCTTCCTCACTGTTTCGTAAGTGCCTTTTAAAGGAACAAATAGGCATTCTTTCAACTAAGTCTAAGAAGATTGGTACATTTTTCATCTTAAGGAGTGATGCAAATTGATTTGAAAGGGTACTCTAGTTTCTTTCAGAACATTGGTTAAGAGAAGGGCTGGAATTTATTTACACTTCCTGGTGTCTTTGGTTACCATAATTTGATTTCAATTCTAAGAGCTCAGCTTTAATGGATATTTGGTAATTTATGTTAAAGATATTAAGAAAGAAAAATCTGTGAAAGAACAACATTTCTACAACTGAAAATATTCTATTTAGTTAGCCAAGATAGCTCTGGGATTGGCAGCTTACATATTTCAAACTTTTTTTTTTCCTCACCATGAAATACATAAACATGGAATGAAGAAGACAGCTTTAGAATTTGATGATTTTTATGAAAGCACCTTATTTTGTAGACTCATAATACTCTTAATATAGTGAGATGTTTAAGAGCTGGGGTCAGTGGTACTGACCTGGCTTTCTGAGACTCCGAACTGTGCTCCTGCCTTTGACAGGGTGCATCTTAATCATTATTCTATTGTTCATTAAAGTGGAAAAACCCAGATTTCTTTCTTTGAAAGGTTTCCCCCTAACACAGATTCTGACTTCTACAAATTGTATTGCATAAAGAACCACATTCATAAGAGATAAGACAACAAAAACAAAAACAAGATTATCTTTGGATCCTTTTTAAAGCAAAACATGTACCTGTATTATGAAACAAAAAGTGTGAATGAAATAGTGAAATTATCTTTCTCCTAAAAATAACCCCAAGATACTATCTAACAAAAATATGTTTTTATGATTTCAAAATGAGAATCCAAACAATAAAGTTGGGCACTCTAATGGCAACTAAAATTGACAAAAATTACATTTAATGCTCCTTTTCTAAGCTATGTAATTATCATTGATTTTGATTAGCCCTAAGAACAATAAACTTTAATCCATAATGCAAAGAAATCCTTGGTATATTTATTCTGAATGTTTTTATTCCTTACAACAGAGCAAATATCCAATAACCAATTTGCTTTCAGGTAATTCAGCTTTGGGTACAGTAAATATATCAGGAAATCTCAAAACCCACACTGTTATTTGCTCATTCCTAAATTTAATTATAGTTTCAGTAATTAAATTTGACATTTTTAAATAGAGCTATGGAAAACAGAATTAAGATAATTATTTTTCCTTTTATATGATTTTAACTCTTCAAAACTAAGTTTTATTGGTTAAATTCCCAAAATTCAGCCTTTAGCATTAACGTTCTGCCTCACCACAAACAGCACTATCATATTTCCTAGACTAACCTAGTGCTTTTACTGATGCCACTGTAAATATTTCAATGATAATGCTAGATTGCTTCCCTTCCCTCATATCTCAGGTTTTATTTTTCACAGGATAATACAACATCTGAATAATGAGGGAATAATATCCACGGGTAAATATCTGTTTCTCTCAATAAACTGTGTCTAGGTGTGCAGCAAAGACTTCATTTTTCTTGGATCCACAATCAACACACATGGAAGCAGCAGTCAAGAAATCAAATGATTTATTGGGTCACGCAAGTCTACTGCACAAGACCTCTTTAAACTGTTCAAGAGCATATAAGTTTGAGGACTAAGGTGTTCTTGACCCAAGCCCTGGTACTTTTAATAGCCTTATATGCATGCAAAAGTTGGACAGTGAATAAGAAAGAATGTAGAAAACTGATGCATTTGAGTTATGGTGTTGGAGAAGAATACTGAAAGTAATATGGACTGCCAGAAGAACAAACAAATCTGTATTGTAAGAAGTAGAGCCAGAATACTCCTTAGAAGCTAGGATGGCAAGACACCCTCTCTCATTCGGATATGCTATCAAGAGGGACCATTCCCTGGAGAAAAGCATCATGCTTGGTAAATTCAAGGATCAGTGAAAAAGAGGGAGACCCCAATGAGATGGGTTGGCACAGTGGCAATATTAATGGCACAGCAGCAGTTGTGAGGATGGCACAGGACTAGGCAGTGTTTTGTCTTTTTGCGCATAAGGTTGAGATTTGTCAGGAACCCACTTGATGGCAGCTAACAACAAGTCTGTAGCAAATCCCCTTGACTATCCCTTCAAAATACATCCCACATTTAGCCGTGTCTCACAAGCTCCAAACATTGTGTTCCAAGCCACCAATGTAATTGCCTTTGCTTATATATGCTTATAAACAAATAGCAGACCAATGAAACACTATCTGGTGACCCTAATTTTACCTTCACTTCTGCTGTGGTCTACACTCAACATACTAGCAGGGTATTATGTTTAAAATAAAAGTAATATCATCTCACCGCTCTTCTCAAAATCGTTAAAATGTTTAGAATCACAATCCTAGTTTTCACAATGATTTACAGTACATTCATAGTGGTTATAAATCAGATTGTGAGCTGCAAGGTCAGCAGTTTGAAACTACCAGCTGTTCCACGTGAGAAAGATGAGGCTTTCTGCTCCCCTAAAGATTCATAGTCTCAGAAACCCTGTACAGGGTCACTATGAGTCGGAACCAACTCCACGGCACACAACAACAACAATAATATTTGGACCCTTGCTACTGCACTACACTCCTCTCCCACAACTCTACCCTGTGTCCGTGCTGGTCTCTTCAATGTTACTTGACTAAACAAATGTACTGAAGCTTCAGCAACATGACCCTCACACCTTTAGATTTCTCAAGTCTTTTCAAACCACTGTTTGAAATAGCCCCTCACCTCTGACACTGTTTTACCCAAGCCTGGAAAAATGAAGAAATTAAGCAATTACCTGATCCTTTGCATTCCAAAAATGGCTTGCTACAAAGAACTATCCTTACTGATTTGTCTTAGATAAGACTCATTGATACCCATTACCTTTGTTGACAAGGCCAGACATCCACAAAGGAAATGAAGAAAAAACACACAAACTATCGCCATGGCGTGAGACTGCAGATCGGAGGGGCTAATGGTTTTGAACCACCAACCTTGAGATCAGCAACTGAAAGCCTCATGCACTGCTTCACCACTGTTCCCTCTAAAATTCCATTCTTAGTCTCATAAACTGTAATCTGACCTGTTCTATCCCCATTGGAATAAAATGCTTGTTGCCAAACTTTTGTTAAAATTCTCTCCATTCTCCAGACCTCTGAACTTTGGTCTCTGCTGAGTCACAGCCAGCAAACACCCGTTCTAAAGAACTCCTCCCAGACAGTAAGTTGGCCTCAGGGTAAACCTTTCTCTGACCTTTCATTGTCAGATCTTCCCACCCATTCTTTCCAGTTCCCCAATCCAGGTTCTTCCTAGCGTAGTATACTTTTCTTTATAAAACAAAAATGCTTTTTCAGGAACTCTTAACATTCTTGCTGATCTTATGGTAAGAGTGCCCTTGTTGCAATAGTCCCTCCCCTCACACACAATAATCCTTTTAAATGAAGACTCTCCATATTAAATTTGTTTTTTGACACGGGCACACACACAACACCCTTTTACCTGCTTTTGTTTTATCCTCATTGTTTGAGGATTTTCATCCCTCCTATCCACCTATATGGAGTCCTGGTGTGGCACTGTAGGTTAATGCACCAGACTGCAAAGCCATTTGAACTTCAAGGTTGGTGGTTCAAGCTCACCAGCTGCTCCTAGGAAACCCATACACTGTCACTATGGGTTGGAACCAACTCTACGGCACTTAACAACAACAATCCAAATATATGATGCTTGAAGTTAGAGAGTCTTCCTTATTTGTATCTCAAGCTACTAGAACTATGATGACATTTTGTTGGTACTCAAAATATGATTTTAAATAAATGTTTGAAGGAGTGAAATGTATTTAGTTTAATTTAACATGCACATGAAAGAACATATAGGACACAGTTGGAAATATGTAAGAGCTGTTAAGTTTTGTCTTAATTTGACCTGTGTCTTAGGGTTTTTGAGATCAAAATAATTTTTACTTATGAGTAAAGTAGAAAAGTCAGAAAAATGGCCATAAAAAAACTTAAGTGTTGGCAGCGGTGTTTTGATTTTCAAACAAGTGGGTGAGTTCAGACTTCACTTATGTATAATGTATTCTTTTCTTTCCCTTTGTGTCAGGAGGATAATTTTCAGAAGAGAATTATTTTCAATCAGTGAATCAAGCCAGTAATTGCCCGGCTTGTAATCATAAATAATAAATATAACTCCTAATTTTTTTTCACTTTTGAGAAAATACAATTACAGATTTGGTGGTGGTGGTGGTGGTGATGTGCGGTGGAGTCGGAACCCTGTATAGGATTTCTGAAGCTGTAAATCTTTACAGGAGCAGAAAGCTCCCGTAGAACGGATGGCAGTTTCAAACAGCTGACCTTGAGGTTAGCAGCCTGACTCTTAACCAATGCACTGCCAAAGCTCCTTAAACACAGAATTAGTCTCCTAGAATTTTGGAAAGATAATATCTAGAATGAGATCATTGTTATGCTTTATTATGATGTTGAACTTTCCAAAATCATCTTGCTAAGTAACTTAGTTACAGGCTCCTTCCAATTAAATTAATAAATAGCCAAATTTTGTTTCAATTTGAATCTTCCTCTTTATAGTTCAAGGAGTCATGGTGGTACTATGGGATCAGCATTGGACTGCTAACTGCAAAGTCAGTAGTTCAAACCCGACAATCTCTCTGATTTCCATTCTTGATTTGATGGCAGTGGGCTTAGCTTTTTTTGATTCTTTATTTCTGGTTCACTTAGAATCAAGGCAATCTCTTTACTTGCATTCTACTTAATAAAAAAATGAGGTACTA
>NW_006408609.1:10723351-10730817 GCF_000296735.1 Chrysochloris asiatica | reverse complement strand
ACGGCCTCTTCTGAATCCAGCTTGAACCTCTGGAAGTTCTCTGTCAATGTATGATTGTAGCCGTTTCTGTATTACCTTTAGCAAAACTTTACTCGCTTGAAACAAAAAAAAAACTATAAAATATTTCTTTCAGGAGTAAAATATTTTTAAATTCAGTACCTAGTTGCCATTTATAAATTTCAACTCATAGTGACCCCATATATGTTAAAATAGAATTATGCTCCATGGGATTTTCATTTTTGAATGGCTGATATTTCCTCTGTGATGTCACTGGGTAGATTTGAACCTCCAATCATTCTGTTAGCAGCTGAGTACATTAATCTGTCGCCTCACCTAAGAATTCCACACATGCTACATCTTGAAGTATTGCTCGAATTAAGCTAATTAAATAGTACTTTTATCACCCAACGTTCAGTAAGGATAGGGATACAAACTAGTGATTTTAAAGAGACAATTAATGCTTAACTAGAAAATGTTTAAATAGGTAATTACAAGGCTCTTGGGTTAGGAAGATTAATACTGAGTTTTAGTTGCCAATCACTGAATATAAAGCAATAAAATAAATTTAAATTTTGAATAAAAGGAATATGTATGTTGGAGAGTGGTGGACTTTTTTCTGTAGGAAAAACTCTGGACTGCTAACCTCAAAGTTGGTGGTTCGAATCCACTAGTCTCTCTATGGGATGAAAATGAGATTTTCTGTTCCTGCAGAGATTTACAGCCTGAGAAATCACATAAAAGTTTGCTATGAGTTGGACTACCTTAATCAGTTGCCTCACAATAACAGCACACAATAACAAATACAGAAGAGAGATAAGATAAATTCTGATTTCAATATGTTAATTTTATAGGGGAATAGAATTTTCACTATGAATCTAAACTTCAGAAAGATAATTTTATCATGGATATCATTATATACCTGTGGACAGGATTAGATAATATCAGCATATTAAGAACACAGCTAGAAAGTAAAAGAGAGAAAAAATAAGAACTCAAAATCAAAGAACAGTTCTTATAGTATGTCAGGAATTTTATTAACTTATTTAATTTAATTGAAATACCTGAATTTTAAGTTTCATAATATGATTCCCATTTAAAGACTAAAAACCATAGATAATAGAGCAAGTAAACAAAACCGCAGTTTATCTACTTAATAGGCACAATGTTTTACACTCAGAAAATGTATAAGTAGTTAAGTGATCATGCCTATGAGTGTGGAAGCAATGGGAAATCAACGAGACATTTTTAGTATCATGGCATTATATTTAGTCTTCAATTTTGATACATTTAACCTAAAGTTTAGTGGTTCAAACCTCTTGAGCAGCTTTGATCTGCATCTGTAAAGATTATAATTAAGAAAACACTTGGTGCAGGTCTACTTTGTAATATAAAGTCACTATGAATTAGAATCCACATGACATTTTCCAAAAACAATAACAACAATGTATTATGCAATACCATTAAATCTGAATGGAGAAAATTTTGAAAAGAGGGTGGAAAAGGAGACACAAAAATTGCTTTTTGGAGGAAAAAGTCAAAATTTACTTAGATTAACAAGTCAGAAAGATGATTCAAATCTAACCAGATGAAATTTGACAGGGAAAATATGTAAAGTTTAGCAGCAAGAATTTGTATAACAGAGCTGCAAGATCATAGACAAGTAGAGTCTGCATAAATAACAGATCAGATTTTTTATGGATTTCAAGGTCCATATTGCTCAATAAGGACATGATGGTAAAAGTATCTAATGAAAACTTAGGCTAAATAAATACAAAGAGAACATTCTGGGCAAGGAAAGTTAAAAGCCCCATTCATACAGATCATTGTCAAATCTCAGTTAAAACATTGTGGTCAATTTGGGGACATCTTGAAAATTGGAATGACCCTGACAGTATCAGAAGGGATGTGCACATCCCAAGAATTGTTGTATTTTATGGTTTCTAAGGTTTCCCGCCATCAATGATTATGTGAAACTCTCAAACTCAGGAAAATTATCTTCTTTTGTTATTGTTTAGTTTCTATATCTCGAACCTAATGAGTCATAAGTAATCCATTGTCAGTTTCAACCCACTCTTTAATAAGTATGTATCTAACTGGGATAGTAAGAAACAATAATCCTTTGAATATTAAAATCTCTGTAAGTAAATTTAGAGGGAGGACTTACATTAAAGCCTACACATTTTTTATCATTTGATGAAGATGAATGATAACACTTGACTAAGAGGATAACAAGAAAAAAAAATTATTTAAGAGTTTAATAGGTCCACTAAAGTAAAACTTTTAGGATACATTAAAGTTAGTCTTTAATCATGTATACTAAAACAGTATAAAGTAACACTAATATAAATTGTTGTCAAGTCTTTGTTTAAAAGTCCTCTATTTTGAGCAGTATTATGTAAATTACAGGACTATCTGGCCCATTCACACACTTTACCCATCCCTATCCTTTGTTTAAGAAGCTCTGGTAGTGCAGTGGTTACAAATCAGGCTGCTAACCTCACGGTCAGCAGTTCGAAACAAACAGCTGTTCTATGGGAGAAAGATGAGGTTTTCTGCTCCCGTAAAAATTTATAGCCTCAGAAACCCTGTACAGGGTCATTATGAGTTAGAACTGACTCCACAGCACATAACAACAACAACAACCCTTTGTTTGCCAACACTTGTCTGTCAGTTTGGCATACTGTGGTGGCTTGTAAGTTATTGTGATTCTGGAAGCTATACCACAGGTTTTTAAATACCAGCATGGTCACCCATGGTGGACAGGTTTCAGATGAGCTTTCAAATGAAGACAGACTAGGAAGAATGAATGACAAACTATGTCCAAATATTTAGTCACTGAAAACCTTATGAATAGAAGAGAAAAACTGTCAGATACAGTGCTGGAAAATGAGCCCCTCAGGTTGGAAGGCACTCATAATGCTACTGCGAAGAGCTGCCTCCTCAAAGTAGAGTTGACCATGATGACACAAATGGAGTAAAGGCCATGGGAGTAAAGCCCACGGGTCCTTCATTTGCTGATGGGGCACAACTCAAAATGAAGAGAAACAGTTGTAAGCACCCATTAATAATCAGAACATGGAATGTACGATGTATGAATCTAGGAAAATTGCAAATTGTCAAAAATGAAATAGAACGCCTAAACATTGATATCTTAGGTATTAGTGAGCTGAAGTGAACTGGTATTGGCCATTTTGAATCTGACAACTACGAGGTTTACTATGCCGGGAATGACAAAATGAAGAGGAATGGTGTTGCATTCGTTGTCAAAAAGAACATATCTAGATCAGTCATGACGTACAACACTGTCTGTGATAGGATAATATCCATGTGCCTACAGGGAAGCCCAGTTAATACCACTAAGATTCAGATAATGCACCAACCACTAAAGTCAGTGAGGATGAAATACAAGAATTCTCCCAACTTCTTCTGGTAGCGTAGTGGTTACAAATCGGGATGCGAACCTTAAGGTCAGCAGTTTGAAACTACCAGCTGTTCCATAGGAGAAAGAAGAGGCTTTCTGCTCCCGTAAAGATTTACAGACTTGGAAACCCTGTACAGGATCACTATGAGTCGGAACCAAATCCACGGCACATAACCACCAACACCAACAACTTCTTCCATCTGAAATTGATCAAACATGCAATCAAGATGTATTGATCATTACCAGTAATTAGAATGCAAAGGTTGGAAGCAAAGAGGAAGGATCAGTAGTTGGAAAATATGGCCTTGAGATAGAAATGATGCTGGAGATCACATGATAGAATTCTGCAAAATCAATGATTTTTCATTTCAACAGCATAAGGGATGATTATACACACGGACCTAACTAAACAGATTACACAGAAATCAAATTGACTACATCTGTGGGAAAAGACAATAGAAAAGCTCCATGTCATCAGTCAAAACAAGGCCAGGGGCAGCTTGTGGAACAATCAATTGCTCATATGCAAATTCAACTGAAGCTAAAGAAAATTAAAACAAGTCCACGAGAGCCAAAATATGACCCTGAATATATCCCACGTGAATTTAGAGATCATCTGAAGAAGAGATTTGATACATTAAACACTAAAGACTGAAGACCAGAAAATTTGTGGTATGACATCAAGAACATCACACGTGAAGAAAGCAAAAAGTCATTTTAAGAAGAAAAGAAAGAAGGAAATGATCAAAATGGATGTCAGAAGATACACTGAAACTTGCTCTCCAGCGTAGAGATGCTAAAGCAAATGGAAGAAATGAGAAGGTACAAGAGCTGAACAGAAAATTTCAAAGGCTCAGCTCGAAAAAACAAAATCAAATATTACAATGAAATGTGCAAAGATCTGGAGTCAGAAAACCAAAGAAAAAAAATTCAAGCCTTAACTTTTGTTATTGAAAGATTCTCTGGGCAAATCATTAAATGATGCAGAAAACATCAAAAGAAAATGGAAGGAATACACAGTCACTGTACCAAAATGAAATGGTTTATGTTCAACTGTTTCAAGAGGTAGCATATGATCAAGAGCCAATGATAACTGAAGGAAGAAATCCAAGGTGCATTGAAGGAATTGGCAAAGAACAAGGTACCAGGAATTGATGGTCTAAAAATTGAAATATTTCAAGAAAGTAAGGCGGCATAGGAGGCACTCACTCATCTATGTCAAGAAATTTGGAAGACCACTATCTGGCCAACTGATTGGAAGAGATCCATATTTTTGCCCATTCCAAAGAGAGATGACCCAACAGAATGCAGAAATCACCAGACAATATCTTTGATATCCCATGAGAGTGACGTTTTACTAAGGCAATACAGAAACGACTGAAAGCATACATTGACAGAGAACTTCCAGAGGCTCAAGCTGGATTCAAAAGAGGACGTAGAATGAGGAATATCATTGCTGATGTCTGATGGATCTTGGCTGAAATCAGAAAATATCAGAAAGATATTTACCTGTGCTTTATTGATGATGTAAAGGCTTTCAATTGTGTGGATCATGACAAGCTATGGACAGCATTGTAAAGTATGAGTATTCCAGAACACTTAATTGTGCACATGTACCAAAAAGCAGTTGTTCAAACAGAACATTGGAACACTGAATGGTTCAAATTTAAGAAAGGTGTGAGACAAGGTTGTTTTCTTTCACCATACTTATTCAACGTGTATGCTGAACAAATAATCCAAGAAGCTGGGTTCTATGAAGAAAAACGTGGCATCAGGTTTAGAGGAAGACTCATTAAGCACCTGCAATATGCAGATGATACAACCTTTCTTGCTGGAAGTGAAGAGGACTTGAAATACTTATTGATGAAGATCCATATGGATTGCATCTCAATGTAAAGAAAACAAAAATCCTCACCACTAGACCAATAAACAACATTCTTATTAATGGAGAATAGATTGAAGCTGTCAAGGACTTCATTCTTCTTGCATCAACTATCAACACTCGTGGAAGCAGCAGTCATGAAATCAAACAACATATTGCATTAGGCAAATCTACTGCACAAGAACTTTTTAAAATGTTGAAAAACAAAGCTGTCATCTTTAGGACTAAGGTGCACCTGACCCAACCCATGGTATTTTCAATAACTTCATATGCATGCGAATGCTGGACAGTGAATAAGGAAGACCTTACAAGAATTGATGCTTTTAAGTTATGGTGTTGGAGGAGAATATTGAATGTGCCATGAGCTGTGAAAAAAGCAACAGATCTGTGTTGGAAGTGTAGCCAGAGTGCTCCTTGGAGGCCATGATGGTCAAACTTCATCATGTACACATTGTTAGAATGGACCAGTCACTGGAGAAGAGTATCATGTTTGGTAAGGTGGAGGGTCAGGGAAAAAGAGGAATACCCCCAATGAGATAGATTTGCAAAATGGCAGCATCAATGGGCGTAAGCAAGGCAACAATTGAGAGGCTGACCCCGGACCAGGCAGTGTTTCTCTCTGTTGTACATAAGGGTCACTATGAGTTGGTACCAACTTGATGGCACCTAACAACAATAATAATTTTGATGACCATATTTAATACTGAAAATAAGTTTGCCCATTATTTCCTAGTTTTCATTACTTTGGTGTGGCACTGTAGAATAAGCACTAGTCTGCTAACTGTGCTAACCACGAAATCGACTTATCAAATCCACAAGCTGCTCTCAAAAAACATTATACAGGGTAGTTATGAGGGATTTAGAGATTATCTCAAGAACAGATTTGATACATTAATAACTGATAATGACAAAGAAGAAGAGTAGAACATCATCCTTGAAGAAAGTGAAAGGTCATTAAGAAGGCAATAAAAAAGGAAAATATCAAAATGCATGCCAAAAGAGACTCTGAAACTTGCTCTCCAGATTAGAGATGTTAAAGCAAATGTAAGAAACGAGGAAGCAAAAGAGCTGAAAAGAAAATTTCAAAGGTCAGCTCAAGAAAACAAAATCAAGTATTATAGGGAAATGTGCAAAGACCTGTAGTTAGAAAACAAAAGAAAATAACATGCTCAGCATTTCTCAAGCTGAAATAACGGAAGGCACATTAAAATAATGATTTGAAATACTGAAGGATTTTATTGGCAAAATATTGAATGATGCAGGAACTATAACAAGAAAATGGAAAGAATACTCAGAGGCACTGTAACAAAAATAAAGGGTTGATATTCAACCATTTGAAAAATTAGTATATAATCAAAAGCCAATGATTCTCAAGAAAGAATTCCAAGGTGCACTGAAGGCTTTGGAATAAATAGAAATAGAAATCTTTCAACAAACTGAGATAGCATAGGAGGCACACATTCATCTATGTCAAGAAATGTGGAAGACAGCTATAAGGCCAAATGATGGGAAGAGATTCATATTGGTGCCCATTCCAAACATGGTGATCCAGTGGAATACAGAAGTCATTGAACAACATCATTAATATCACAGGCAATTAAATTTTTGATAAAGGTAATACAAAAATGGCTACAATCATAAATTGACACAAAATTTCTAAAGCTTCAGGTCGGACTCAGAAGAGGATGTGAAACGAGTGATATTGTTGATGTTAGATGGATCTTGACTGAAAGCAGAGAATTTCAGAAAGATATTACCTGTGCTTTCTTGACTACACAAAGGCTTTTGATTGTGGGGCTCATAACAAGCTACAGATAACATTGCAGAGAAAATTAGTATTCCAGAACACTTAATTGTGCTCATCAGTAACCTGTACATAGACCAAGAGGCAGTTGTTTGAACAGAACAAGGTAACACCGAAAGGTTTAAAATTAGGAAAGGTGTGTGTTAATGCTGACTCTAGATTATATGCTAACTTTTGAAATGGTTGGACATCAACCCTTTATTTTTGTTACAGTGACTCTGTGTATTCCTTTCATTTTCTTTAGATGTTTCCTGCATCATTCAATGTTTTGCCAATAGAATCCTTAATATTTCAAGTCAAAGCATGAATTATTTTCTTCAGTATTTTGCTTGAGAAATGCTGAGCATGTTCTCTTTTGG
>NW_006408609.1:10719341-10721413 GCF_000296735.1 Chrysochloris asiatica | reverse complement strand
TTACCCTGCCGAGCCACACCAGTACTCCTTATAGGTATATGAATGCCATTCTATCATTCAAGATAAATCTTGAAATGTATTGTACTTCAAGATATGAAATGCTCTTTTTGGCAATGAATACAACACCATTCTTCAATTTATCTTTGCCAACATAGTAAAACCATATAACTGTCTAATTCAAAATGGCAAAAAAATCTGTCCATTACAGCTCACTAATGCCTACTAGTCCTAGTGTGGCACTGTAGAATAATCACAGGACCACGAGGTTGGTTCAAGCCACACGTTTGGCAATTCAAACTTACTAGCCACTCCTCAGAAACCCTATACTGGCACTTAACAACAATAAAACAATGCCTAGGATATTTCACTCCATTTCATTTTTTATGACTTCCGATATTCCTATTTTCATACTTTGTACAGTCTATCTTCTGAATACTAATAGATTTTTTCACTGTTTCCTCTTGTTTTGAGATGTGCTCCACCAACAAATGATGGTGTCTAAAGCTTTGCTCCATCCATGTCATTAACGTCAATTCTACATTGAAGAGGCAGCTTTTAACCAGCCATATTTTGAGTGCCTTCCAATCTGAGGGGCTCATCTTCTGGAACTATATCAGACAATGCTATTGCTATTCTTGTTTTCAGTATCTAACCATTAAACAGTGGTCATATATATTCAATTAAATATATATGATTCAATATGATGCTGGTTGTAGTTTTGTGCCTTCAGGTTAGTTATGACTCACAGTGATCCTGTATAGGGTAGGGTTGTAAATCTTTATGGGAGCCAAAATGCCTCGTGTTTCTCTCACAGATTGGATGGTAGATTAGAACAGTTGACCTTGCAGTTAACAGCCAAATGAAGCATGTAACCCACTACTATACCAGGGCTCCTTATGATTCAATATGTTATTGTTGTTGTTAAGTGCCATCAAGTTAGTTCTGACTCATAGGGTTTTCAAGGAATACCTGGTGAATATGAATTGCCAACCTTGCAGCTAGCAGTCCAGTGCTTATCTTGTAGCACCACTCCAGGATATGTTGTTGTTTTATGCCATTGAGTTGGTTCTGAACCGATAATGACCCTGTATAGGGTTTCCAAGGAGCAGCTGGTAAGCTTGAATCACCGACCTTGCGGTTCAAACTGACTTTGCAGTTGAGTGCATTAACCCACAGCGCCACACCAGAACACCAGAATATAGTTCTCACAAAATTTATGTTGAAGTCTTAATCTTTGGTGCATGTTAGCATGGCAGTGTTTGGTAATAAATAGGATTTTTGAAAATAACAGTTAACATGAGATCAAGAATAATACAATCATGATTGTTTCTTTATTACAAAGAAGATACAGACAGACAGAAGGAAAGATGGCCATTGATCACTGAGTTACTACAGTTGCAAACCTAGGAATGCCTGGGGCTACCAGAACTGAGAGAGACAAAAAGAAACTTCTCAGATAAACTTCAGATAGAACAGGGCCTTGCCTTCCTGACACATTGAATTTGAACTACAGGCCTCCAGAACTGTGAGACCATACATTTCTTTTGTTTAGTCACCACAGTTGTGGTATTTTGTTTTGTCAGCACTAGGAAACTAATACAATAAATATTATATATATAAGACAAGCATTGGACAGCTAACCCCAAGGTGGTGGTGATTGTTAAGTGCCATTCATTTCTGACTCACAGCAACCCTGCATATGGTTTCCAAGGAGCGACTGTTGAGCTTGAGCCACCACTGTGTGGTTCAAACCAACCTTGCCATACAGCTCATTAACCCGCAGTGCCACACCAGGACTCCAAGGTAGATAATCCAAATCCACCAGCTATTCAGCAAGAGAAAGATGAGACTTTTCAGTCACATTAGATTATAGTTGGAGTCAATTTCATGACAATGAGTGAATGAGGTCATTCCAAGATATTGGTACTATATAAACAATCTGTTGCAACCTCCCAAAATTCTTTACTAAAAATATGTTATTTCTATTCATAAGTGCTGTCAAGTCAGTTCTGATTCATAGCAACCCTGTAAAAGGTTACCGAGGAGAAACTGATGACTTTTAACTGCTGAAC
>NW_006408609.1:10713373-10719241 GCF_000296735.1 Chrysochloris asiatica | reverse complement strand
GCCACGTTTTTCTTCATATATCCCAGCTTCTTGGATTATTTGTTCAGCATACAGGTTGAATACGTATGATGAAAAAATACAACCCTGTTACACACCTTTCTTAATTTTAAACCATTCCGTGTTCCCTTGGTCTGTTTGAACAACTGCCTCTTGGTCTTATATACAGGTTTATGTACGTGAGCATAATTACGTTTTCTGGAACACTCATACCCCAAAGTGTTGTCTGTAGCTTGTCATGATCCACACAGTCGAAAGCCTTTGCATGGTTAATAAACGACAGTTAACCATCTTTCTGGTATTCTCTGCTTTAAGCCAAGCGCCAACTGCTATCAGCAATGATGTCACTTATTCTAGGTCCTTGTCTGAATCCAGCTTGAACTGGCAGTTCCCTGTCAATGTACTATTTCAGTCATTTTTTTTTTCTTTTAGTCAAATTTTACTTGAATGTGATATTAAGGGTATAATTGAGATTGCATATGATAGCTATGATATTTCAGAAGCCAGTTAGTTTAGAGAAATAAACCTCCGTCTCTACTAAAACCCTAGTCTAAAAACGGACTGATCTATAAGATATACCAAATAGTTAACAGGTAAACTATTTGAGCTTAGTTGTTGTTAAGTGCTGTTGAGTTAGTTCCAACTCATACAGGGAGGGCTCCTGAGGCTTTAAAAATCTTTGTGGGGTCAAAAAGTCTCATCTTTCTCCCATGGAGCAGTTGGTGGCTTTGAACCACTAATCTTGTGGTTCACAGTCCGGTGTTTATCCTACAGAGCCACCATGCTCCCCATCTGATGTTAGTGCTAGAGGCTAATATAAAATAGATGTAACATTTAAAGTTGAGACCTGATAGCCAGCCAGAATATCTAGGAAAAAAGTTTATCTATGTAGTAGTATACTAGTTATGTACTAGATGATTTTATGATGAATACATCTTAAAGTAGACTCTAATAATATGCCCTGATGTGGCACTGGAGGTGGTTCAAATCCACCAGCCACTCCTCAGAAAACTTATGAGTTGGAATCAACTAGATGGCCCTTAACAAAAACAATAAAACTTCACAAATACTACCTGTTCATCACAGATTCCCATTTCATTGCATTTTCAAACATCCTTTTTAATACCTAAAAGGTTTAAACTTTAAGATATTGCTTAACGGATTCTAAAATGAATCTTGTCTATTAAATGAAAATATACCTTTGACAGAAGAAAAAGTATCTGACAAAAGGAATGAGATGTTCTTTTTTTAAAGAAGTGAGACACCTAACCAAATACATGGTTGTTGCTTTAGTTAGGTGTTGTCAAGTTGGTTCTGACTCATAGTGACTCTATGTACAACAGAAAGAAACACTGCCTGCTCTTGTGCTAGTTTTACAATTCTATATATTTCAAAACACCTAAATATATATGTAAAAAATGTATGTAGCTTGTCTACCCATATTGTATAGCATATATTGTAACATCTAACATGTGGATTTCTGTTCCTGAAATGACTATTCATTATTTCATAGGAAATTACCACAAGGTATAAATTACTGCAGTTAACACATATGTTGGCAACTACACATAAAAATGGGAAATACTTTTTTGCTTTACTTCTCCTATAGAAAGTTATTTAATTGCAAACTTCTGAGGGAAAAACTTTTCTATTACATGCTTTTACAGACCTTACTTAGGCTTATAGTTCTTACTTAAAATACTAGCAGTCCCTGATTTACAACAAAGGTCAATTCCTAAGTGTAATCTTAAATTGAATTTATAAGTCAGAACAGGTGCATATGGTTCTTATTTAGCCTTACTTTCGTGCAAGAAAAGCACCAATGTCTTGTCAATTATTCAAAAGTTGCACATGCAAGTGAAAGTGATTGAGATAAAGAATTTTTTGTGAGTAGGGGTTGGTTCAAGGAGCCCTGGTAATGTAGTGGGTTATGTATCAGGCTGCTAACTACTAAGTAAGCAATCCAAACCTACCAGCTGTTTCTTGGTGAAAACATGAGGTTTTCTGTTCCTGTAAAGATGTACAGTCTTGGAAACCCTATACTCACTATGACTTAGAACTGATTTGATGGCACATCACTGGGGTTGGTTCAGGTTTTAAGTTAGGGAAATTTTACAGAGTTCACTGGAAAGTGAAAGTTATCCTAAAATGCTCATAATCCAGGACTTAATGCATGTTGTGGTGCCATCTCCATAATGGTTTCGACTCATAACAACCCTGTATAGGGCTTCTCTGGATGGAGTGGTGGATTTGACCCACCATTGACCTTGTGGTTAGCAGTTCAGTACTTAGCCTAAAGTGACACACTAGGACTAGGGCCAAAGACCATTAAGGAGCTTAAAATGAAAGGCCTTGGTTAAGAGGTACTTCTGAAATATATACACACCTTTCAGGCTAATTAGGAGGGAGGAAAGTTGAAAGGAAAAAAAAATGACAAATTTGGGACATTATCATAATTCTCAAGTTTGTTTATGAAAGATTATTCTCAAAATTACCCACATTAAAGGCTTCTGGTTGGATTTTGTTGTTGTTAAGTGTTGTGGAGTCAGTTCCAACTCACTGCGATTCTGTATAGGGTTTCAGAGGAGCAGTTGGTGAGTTTGAACCACCAACCTTGCAGCTCAAATTGACTTTATGGTCCAGCACTTATCCTACAGCATGCTATAAAACATTAGATTTTCCCTGAGACAAGGTTGTAAAAACAGGGTTGAAATAATCAAAAACAGTTTCCACTAAGATCAGGCATCACATAAAGATATTTATTCAAATCACGCTTTTCAATATTGTAGGAGAAGTCCTAGCTAGTGAAATAGGACAAAAATTATTCAATAGTTAGCTAAATGCCATCCATATTAGAAAGAAGAAATTTTTTATATGCAGATAGCATGGTAATCTATGTGAAAATACAAAGAAATCAAAACAAACAGAAATGATACTAGAATTAATAAATGAATTTACCAAAAGTTTAGGAACCGAATTTGGTGAATAGAGACTGGGATCTTAAAAGCTCATGAGTGGCCATCTAAGGTGCAACTGTATTCCTCTTGCTATGTGTGGAAAAAGAAAAAATAATGAAATTTGAAGATACTCAGAATCAACTAGTCCAGTGGACCAATGAAACATGTGAACATCAGTCACCACCACTCTAAGGCCAGAAGAAATAGTGTCCAGCTACCACTACAAGCTGTGCTGAAAGGGATCACATTAGTGGGTCCTAGATATGGTGAGAGAAAATGTGGAACAAAACTCAAAATTATTAAAAAACAAAAAGGAAACCTGAAGCTGAGGATCTGGCTGTCAGCCACCCTTATGGCCCAATTTTCAGCCAAACAGTAGATAGGTATACTGTTGTGGTTGTTAGGTGCCATCAAGTCGATTCCAACCCATAGTTACCCTGTATAGGGTTTCCAAGGAGCAGCTGGTAAGCTTCAACCACCGACCTTGCTGTTCAAATAGCTCTGCAGCCTGATGCATTAACCCACAGCTCCACACCAGGACTCCTAGATAGGTATATAGGGGTGACAAAAATACTACTAATGTGTGCTCTCCATGGAATGATCAGCCATTCAAGCTCAAAAGGCAACATTTATCTAAGGACAAATTTGAGAAAGGGTGGGAAGGAGGATGGAATGGAAATACAAACGATATGGAGTAAGTGGGATAACTGTTGCTACATGGATGGAATTGCAGTCATTAATATGACTGATAATATAAAAAGTGTATGATTTGTTGAATGTAAAACTAATGATTTTCTCTGTAAACCTTTACTCAATTCACAATAAAAAGGTTTTAAAAGTATAGGATTCAAGGTAAAATATGGAAATCATTACATTGCCATAAATTAGCAATGAATTAATTTTAGAAATGATTTTTTAATAATAGCAGCAACAAACATGAATATATGGATTACCAAAATGCATGTATATTGAAATGTTAAAGACCAAATGGAGAGAAATACAGTGTCCATTAATCAGAGGACATGACAATGTAAAGGTTTTGATTATCTTCATAAGACTCTTAGCAATTTTATATAGCGTTTGTAGTTGCTGATGTAAGTGTCATCAAGAAATTCTGACTCATAGTGACCCAGTATAGGGTTTTTGAGGTTTTTGCTCTTTGCAGGAGCAGAAAACTTCATCTTTTTCCCTGGGATCTGCTGGTGGGCTCAAATCACCAACTTTGTGGTATGAAGTTCAGTGCTTATCCACCAGGGATCCTTATATTTACCTATATTGTTGTTGTTATTAAGTGCCATCAAGTCATTTACAACTCACAGCAATTCTGTATAGGGTTTCCAAGGAGTGGTTGGTGAGTTTGAACTGCTGATCTTATGGTTCAAACTGGCCTTACAGTCCAGCGCTTATCCTACAGCACCACACCAGGACTGTATATTTACCTATAGCTTTATGTATTCCCAATTAAAAGCTCAGCAAGTATTTATGCAGAAGTTCATAAATAACAATGCATAGAACCTGGAACAGCCTTAACAACTTTGAAAAATACACAAAGCTGCAACATTTACACTATTTTACCTCAAGGTTTACTATAGAACTAAAATACCAAAACCTTGTCATATTGGTATAGCAATGCTTAAGAGCTGCCTAGGTGGTTCCAACTCATAGCAAATTGGCATAGAGTTTCTGAGAAATGACTAGTGAATTTGTATCGCCAACCTTAAAATTAGCAGTCCAGGGTAGCACTTAACAACAATTTATCCTACAATGACACATCAAGACTACTGTTGTAACAATAGACATATTAATCACAATAGACACTGGTGAAACCCAATCACAGATGTGATCAAATTACTTTTTCTCTTTTATTGATTTAATGTGTAAACATTTTATTGTGCTTTTTGGTGTAAGTATGCAGAGCAAAATAGAACTGATTTTTAAAAATATCTTTACATAGGTAATCCTATTTAATCCTTACAGTACTTTGTGTATTAAATGTTAGCATTATATTTCATACTTGGGGGACCAATATTTCACATTGGTTATATGGCTACTAAGTGGTATGAAGAGACCTATTCCCTTTACCATGCTGCTTATTTTTGCGTTGGAATAGAATTAAAATACCTTAAGTGAAGCTGAGGCTCACCTGAATAGGATTTCTGAAGAGCAGCTGGTAGGTTTGAAGTGCTGACCTTGTGGAGCAGTCTAGTGTTTATCATACAGGGCAACATCAAACTCCACATATACGTTGTTGTCATGTGCCATGGAGTTCATAGAGAACCTATGCAAAACAGAAAGAAACGTTGCCTAGTTCTGTTCCATCCTCACAATTGTTAGTCTACCGTGCCAATCCATCTTGTTGGGTGTTTTCCTCTTTTTCATTGACTCCTCTTTACCAAGCATGGTGTCCTTCTCCAGGCACTTGTCCCTCCTAACAATATGTCCAAAGAACAAGAAACCTAGTCTCCACACACTTCTAAGGAACATTCTGGTAGTATTATTTCCATGACAGATTTGTTTGTTCTTCTGACTGTCTTAGTACTTTCAATAGTCTTCTCTAATACTACAATTCAAATGTATTGATTCTTCTAAGGTCTTTCTTATTGATTGTCCAAAGTTTACATGCATATGAGGTTACTAGAAATACCATGGCTTGAGTCAGGTTCACTTTAGTCTTTAAAATAATGTTTTTGCTTTTTAACACTTCAAAGAGGTCTTTTGCAGCAGATTTTTCCCAATGCATTATTTCATCTTATTACTTGACTACTACTTTCTTGAGCATTGATTGTGGACCCATGAAAACTAAAGTCTTTGACAATTTCAATATTTTCTTTATTTATCATGATATTATTTATTGGTTTGGTTGCGAAGATTTTTGTTTCTTTACATTGAGGTGCAATCCCTACTTTAGGTTATA
>NW_006408609.1:10702100-10709703 GCF_000296735.1 Chrysochloris asiatica | reverse complement strand
CGCCACACCAGAACACCAGAATATAGTTCTCACAAAATTTATGTTGAAGTCTTAATCTTTGGTGCATGTTAGCATGGCAGTGTTTGGTAATAAATAGGATTTTTGAAAATAACAGTTAACATGAGATCAAGAATAATACAATCATGATTGTTTCTTTATTACAAAGAAGATACAGACAGACAGAAGGAAAGATGGCCATTGATCACTGAGTTACTACAGTTGCAAACCTAGGAATGCCTGGGGCTACCAGAACTGAGAGAGACAAAAAGAAACTTCTCAGATAAACTTCAGATAGAACAGGGCCTTGCCTTCCTGACACATTGAATTTGAACTACAGGCCTCCAGAACTGTGAGACCATACATTTCTTTTGTTTAGTCACCACAGTTGTGGTATTTTGTTTTGTCAGCACTAGGAAACTAATACAATAAATATTATATATATAAGACAAGCATTGGACAGCTAACCCCAAGGTGGTGGTGATTGTTAAGTGCCATTCATTTCTGACTCACAGCAACCCTGCATATGGTTTCCAAGGAGCGACTGTTGAGCTTGAGCCACCACTGTGTGGTTCAAACCAACCTTGCCATACAGCTCATTAACCCGCAGTGCCACACCAGGACTCCAAGGTAGATAATCCAAATCCACCAGCTATTCAGCAAGAGAAAGATGAGACTTTTCAGTCACATTAGATTATAGTTGGAGTCAATTTCATGACAATGAGTGAATGAGGTCATTCCAAGATATTGGTACTATATAAACAATCTGTTGCAACCTCCCAAAATTCTTTACTAAAAATATGTTATTTCTATTCATAAGTGCTGTCAAGTCAGTTCTGATTCATAGCAACCCTGTAAAAGGTTACCGAGGAGAAACTGATGACTTTTAACTGCTGAACTTGTGGTTTAAAGCAACTTTGGGATCCAATACTTATCCTACAGCATCACACCAGGACTGCGGTAAAAATATACTTTTTACCAAATAAATTAATACTCCTCTTTTCTTTTAATTATTGATTTTGTTAAGAAAAAAACTTTTGCTTTCTCTTTTGATACAAGTCAGAAAATGATTTAGTAAAAGAATTGAATAGAAAAGAAATGTTTTTTTTTCTCTTAAATCCTACTAAGCACATTAAAAGATTACACAGAAATTATTTTAGCATCAAGGAAATATAATTCATTTATACTATGCTGTTGTAATAAACAGGCCAATATAAGACATTATTTTAATTACTTCTAATATTTGCTACATAAATTTCATTTACTAGGATTCCTTTTCTTAAAGTGCCTATCAACTTAAAGTATTCATGTTTTCTTTGAAGATCAGGCTGCACCATTCCCTAGAAACCTAAGTTATACTGTTATCTGAAATGTCAGAGCAGAGACTTCAAAGGGAGACAGCTACAGAACACATCTTCACAGCTCCTTGATCTCTGATTTGGTGTGTACGTGCATTTCTAAATTGTCTAAAGGGAAATTCAGAGTTTACTTTTGGAATGTTTAAAAGTTAATTTATTCGGATAAAGGTGAAGTGGGGGGATATTAGCCCAAGAGATAATACCCATCTAATGTGGCCAAATGCTGATATGTTAAACTTCAACCAAACTTATCTTGACAAATGTATCTTAAACATACACTATTATATGGAAACTTCATTTAACAAACATCCCTTATCATTTAAAGATAAGTACTAAAGCATGTATGGATAAAATAATATTAGGAATCCTGATGTGGTGCTGTAGAATAAGCATTAGACTGCTAACCACAAGGCTGGCAGTTGAAACTCACCAATTGCTCCTTGTAACCCTATACAGGGTTGTTGTAGAAGAAACTGACTCCACAGCATTTAACAAGAACAAAATAATATGAAGTCTTAGGTATAATTCAAAATAATATCTTGTTGCTGTTAGGTGTCACTGAGTTGGATCTGACTCTTAGAGATCCCAAGCAAAACAGAACAAAACACTGCCTAGTCTTGTGCCTCACAATTATTATGTTTAGGTTCATTGTTGTTAGCACTGTGTCAGTCCATCATGTAGGGGGTCTTCCTCTTTTCCAATTAACTTCACTTTACCAAGCATGATACCCTTTTAGAGGGACTGGTACCTCATGATAATATATTCAAAGTACATGAGACAAAGTCTCCCATTCTCCTTTCTAAGGAGCATTCTTATATCTGTTTTTTCTTCTGATAATCCATGGTACTTGCAATAGTCTTCACCAACATCACAATTCAAATGCATCAATTCTTCTGTCTTCCTTGTTCATTGTTCTGCTTTCTCATGTATGAGGTAGTTGAAAATACCAAGACTTGGGTCAGACCCTCCTTAGTCTTCAAAGTGACATTGTAAATGATACTTTAAATGACATGTTAAATGGTTCTTGGCATTTTAAAGAGGTCTTGTGTAGCAGATTGCCCCATGCCATATATGCTTTTTATTTGATTGCTGCTTCCATAAGCATTGATCTTGGATCCAAGTAAAATGAAGTCTTTGACAACTTCAATCTTTTCTCCATTTATAATGTTGTTTATTGGTCCAGCTGTAAGAATTTTGTATTCTTTACATTGAGGCCCAATCATGAATGAAGGCTGTCTTCTTGGTGTTCCTCGTGTGCTTCAAATCCTCTTCACTTTCATCAAGCTAGGTTGTGTCATCTGCATATCACAGGTTGTTAATGAGCCTTCCTTCAATCCTGATGCTAAATTCTTCTTCATATAATCCAGTATTTCACATTATTTGGTTAGCATACAGATTGAATAAATATGATGAAAAGATACAACGCTGATGCATACTTTTTCTCATTTTAAACCAGGCACTATCCTCTTTTTCTGTTCAAACAACTGCCTCTTAGTGTATGTATACTTTCTGCCTGTGTCAATTAAGTCTTCTGAAATTTCCATTCTTCATAATTTTCCCATAGTTTGTTATTATCCACACAATTGAATGCCTTTGCATAGTCAAGAAGCATTTGTCTGGTATTGTTTTCTTTCCAAATAAGATCCCTCAGAGGTCAGCAATGATAGCCCTCATTTCACTTCTGAATCTGACTCGAATTTTTGGCAGTTCCCAGTCTACGTTGCTACTGCAAGTATTTTTGAATTATCTTCAGAAAAATGTTGCTTGCATGTGACCTTAATAATGTTGTTCGATAATTTCCACACTCTGTATTCCTTCCATCTTCTTTTGATGCTTTCTTCCTCATTCAAAATTGTGTCCATTTATTGTTGCTGTTGTTAACTGTCAGTCAAGTCGATTCTGATCTATAGCCACCCTGTATAGGGTTTCTGAGGAGCCATTGGTGGGTTTGAATCACTGACCTTGTGACTAGCAGTCCAGTGCTTATCTTACAGTGTCACTCTAGGACTCTACTGTTGTTGTTGAGTGCTGTTGAGTCAATTCTGATTCACAGTGGCCCTGTATAGGCTTTCAGAGGCTGCACATCTTTACAGGAGCAGAAAGCCTCATCCCAGAGTGACTAATATGTTCAAACTGCTGACCTTGTGATTAACAGTCCAGTGCTTATCATACAGAGCCATAGGACTCAATAGAATCTTTCAATATTGCAACGCCTGGCTTGAATTTTTATTTCAGCACTTTTGGCTTAAAAAATTCTGAGGTTGTTCTTGCCTTTTGGTTTTCTAACTCCAGGACTTTGCACATTTTATATGTACATTTTATAATAATACTTAATTTTGTCTTCTTGCGCTGCCCTTTAAATTTTTCTGTTCAGCTCTTTTACTTCTTCATTTCTTCCATTTGACTTAGCTACTCTACATTCACACAGAGTCTCTTCTGACATCCACTGTGGTCTTTTCTTTTTTTCCTGTCTTTTTAATGACTTTTACTTTGGTTATATATTCTTGATGTCATTCCAATGTTTTTCTGGTCTTCAGCTATTCAAAATAGCATACAATAGAAAAAGCAGAAACAGTGTGGCTAGGGTATGACTGACCACTAATTGATGGCATCAGCTTGTTGTTGATTGCCAAAGAGTCAATTCCGACCGATAGAGACCCTGCACAGGGTTTCTGAGGAGTAGCTGGTGAGCTTGAACCACCGACCTTGTGTTTCGAACTGACTTTGCAGTCCAGTGCATTATCCCACAAGGCCACCCACACTACTAGTTATATTTGTTGTGTTAAAATACTCCATAATAATTTTTTAATGGAGTATACATTTCAAAAATCACTGTTTATACCCAAATGAAAATGTACTGATGTTCTAAAGCACCTTGTTAGCTACCAGAAACCAGATCATATTTTTCATTTGATACAATGCTTTATATACATGATGATTAGGTTCCTGAGCCAATTATAAAAGACTAAACTCAAAATTTATATTTTAAATTTATTAATCACTATGATATATCTCAGTCATGGACTTAAAAAAAATGTTTGTAGGCTAATCTTAGTAGCTAACATCTTCAGACAATGCTATTTCCATAGGGTAATGGATTTCACAAAGCTGAGAAGTAAGGAAGTTTAGCTGTATCAAATATATGTTTTCTAAATTAACAATGATCAGTATGGCCCCACTGATATTATGATATTATATATCATCCAATTTAGGACAATATTTGATTGAAAGGAGACACTATTAATAATTGTAATAAGATAAGGTAAAAACTAAGATGAATACATACACCGTATATGAGGGAGCTTCAAAAAGTTCATGGAAAAGTGGAATTAAACGATAATAGAATTTTTCCATGAACTTTTTGAAGTTCCATCTTATTGCCTATACTGACAGAATTTATGCATATCATTAAAAAAGAGCTTTACAATTTTTCTAATTCCACATATTGACAAATAAAACTGAGAAATATAAAATAAAAACTTGATCTTTTAAGCCACATAGTATAAAATATTACAATTTTGCCCCTTCTTTTAAGGATTTTACAAATGGTTCTAAAATTAACCTTCAGGTTCCTTATAATATCTCATGTTCCACTCAAATTATAAATATCTTACATGACACACTGACTTTACATCTTTTGTACTTTTAAGAGCTAACTGTCTTAAAATCCACTAGAAGGAATTTCAGTTATGACAATGATCAGTAAGTTAGAAAAATAAAATTCAGAGCTAAAACTCAATAGTTTCTACATTAACATTTGCAACACTGTGATAACAAATGAGCCCTACAAATTCAGTGTTTTATGACATAAACTTATTTAGTCTTCAGAGTTCACTTTAAAAGCTGGGGATCTGACAACCTTTGCTTTCCAAAATCTAAACCTCACCCAAATGAAAAATGTTTACTCTTTTCTGGAAAAACTCATGAATATGTATACTTTCCCTTTCCCTCACCTAATAAAAAAAACCCTTTCCTGTAGCCCTTTGGGGTGGCAGTCATTTCTGACTTCCTGCCCTTGTTGCCATCTCCTTTTACCTGCTACAAGCAAAATGTCACATATAAGTATCCCCGGTGGCAGAGTAGGTTATGTGTTACCTTGCTAACTGCAAAGTTAGTTGGCTTTCTACTTCCATGAAAATTTATAGCCTCCAAATCAACTTGATGGCAATGCATTTAGTTTAGTTGTGTGTCATAAGAACCACCTCTGCATATTCTTACTGGGGACAAGCAAAAGACCCCTGGAGTCCACAAAAAGAGAAGGGAAAAAGTAATTTCAAGAGAAAAAGCTTTACACAGATGTCTTTAGAGCCCTATCTAATGGCAGAGAAATTGTTCTAAACAAAATGTTTCAAGCTATAATTTAATCTCTCTGAAGTTCTTTCTGAAAATAGGCAAATCGCTCATCACAATTTTCTTTGAAAAGCTCTTAATATTTTCAAGACTGGTACAACTCAGACTTTTCTTCCTGAGCTAAACATATCAATCAGTCACTTCATGTTCGTTCATTATAACCCTGTTCTAAAGGGAGAAAGACTTTGCAATCTGATTCACTATATTAACTGTATTCAATTACAATGATAAAGGACTAATGGGGGGAGGAAGTATTTAAAGATATAAAGATGATAACTCAAGAAAGAATTTTGGGTAATGAGTTAGATGAAAAAGTTACTACTTCCCATACATTTAACAGCAATGTGGATTATTATTAAAAGTGATAAACACTTAGTCTATCATTTATGCATAAGACATGATGAGCTACCCATCTTTCAAGCACTAATTTTGGAAATTTCCCTGGTATTTCTAAAGCAATACAAGCATGCCACTTTAAGTTGTTTCTAGCTTTCCACTACCATCAATAATGAAAATCATATTCTCTTTTTCACAAAGCACTGGAGAAAGACTGCCTGTATCTAGGGGGTAAAATAGACCTAATGAGGGAGAGCATTTGAATTTAAAGTTAGTTTTCTTCCCTAAATTCTCTTTTCTTTTGTTCTAAGGGCTAGACTAATTGGCAGTCAGTACAGATTTCAATGCCTGTTGCTGTCCCCACAGAGCCTGCCTGAGACAATAGCCCCAGGCAGTACTTTTTGCTTTAGCAAAGTTTGAACCACAGGACCCTTGGCCTGAAGAGCAGGAATTATTGTTCAAGAAAAAGATAGCTGTGTATTCAGGTAATTACATAATTTATGATCCAAATTTGGACAATTTTGAGAATAAAATGGTGAACTAGTACCAATTTCACCTGATAACAGATATAAACTTTGAATGTCCTAGATATACAACACTTCTATGTGTAAAATGATTTCAATGGGATCTAATCTGCATTAATGAAGCATCCCAAGATGCTTTCCATTAGGGGTTATCTGTGGAAGACTATTGCTGGGGTTGTTAGTTACTGTTAAGTTAACCTCATGTATGCAAAGTAGAATTACTACACAGGGTTTTCAAGGCAACAATTTATCAGAAGTAAGGTTTATCTTCCTAGGTACCAGTGGCAAACCTTTGAGCATAGTAAAACAATTAATCATTTGCACCACCCAGGGATACAACAAATTAAACCAACAGTTCTTCTATCATGCTTATTGCTATTCCTGTGTGCTGTCCAGTTGGATCTAATTCATAGCAACCCTGTATATGGTTTCAGAGTAGTTATTGGTGTATACTGGGAAGTACATATAAGCAATGCACAGAAAGAAGAGGAGAAACCAAACAAAATCAAAAGAATAATAACAGAAAATTATGAAGAGTTGTACTCCAACAGATTTGAATACTTACAAGAGATGGGTACATTTTCAGAAAAACACGACCTACCTAAACTTACACAGAGTGAAGTAGAACACTTTAACAGATACATAACAAAAGAAGAAATTGATCAGGTCATCAAAAGGCTCCCAACCAAAAGAAGTCCAGGCCCAGATGGCTTCCCTGGTGAGTTCTACCAAGCATTCAGGGAATAACTGTCACCAATTCTACTTAAATTATTCCAGAATATTGAAGAGGATGGAAAACTTCCTAATACTTTTTATGAAGCAAGCACAACCCTCATACGAAAACCAAGGAAGGACATCACTAAGAAAGAAAATTATAGACCCACATCCCTCATGAACATAGATGCAAAAATTCTCAATAAAATCCTATCCAGCAGAATCGAGCTGTTGTTGTTGTTGTTGTTAAGTGCCGTCGAGTCGGTTCCAACCCATAGCGACCCTGTACAGGGTTTCTGAGGGTGTAAATCTTTACGGGAGTAG
>NW_006408609.1:10700134-10702000 GCF_000296735.1 Chrysochloris asiatica | reverse complement strand
TGGAACCAAGTGGACAGCACTTAACAACAATAACAATGACTATATCATCTACATATTTCAAATTGTTAATGAATCTTCCTCAAATCCAGATGCCACTTTCTTCTTCATGTTATCCAGCTTCTGGGATTATTTGCTCAACATGAAGATTGAATAAGCGTGAAAGTGAAGTAAGATTAAAAGGATACAATTTGGATGCACAACTTTCCTGATTTTAAACTATTCAATGTCCCCAAGTTCTGTTTGAACAACTAAACTTCCTCTTGGTCTATGTACAGGTTCCCCTTGAGCACAATTATGAGTTCTGGAATACCCATTTTTCTCAATGTTATCCATAATTTGTTATGATCTATACAGTCAAATGCCTTTGCATAGTCAATAAAGTACTAGTAAACATCTTTCTGAACTCCTAGTATGGTGCTGTGGATTAATGTACTGGACTGCAAAGTCAGTTTGAACCACAAGGTCAGCGGTTCAACTCACCAGCCACTCCTCAGAAACTTTATACAGGGTCTCTATGAGTCGGAACCGACTTGACGGCACTTAACAACAAAAAACAGCTTTCTAATATTCTCTGCTTTCAGCTGAGATCCATCTTCTGATTTCAACAGAGATATCACTAGTTCCATGTCTTCTTCTGAATATAGATTGAAGTTTTCAGAGCTCCCTGAGATCTCTCTCTCTCTTTTTTATTTTGAGGTATTTTTAAATTTTCTGCAGCAAAATTTTATTTGTTTGGGATATTAATGATTTTGTTGGATAATCTCCACATTCTGTTTGATTCACTTTCTATAGAATGGGCACAAATATGGATCTTGTTCAGTTGGTTGACTAAGTAGCTATCTTTCAAGTTTCTTTGCATAGATAAGTGAGCTACTCCAGTGTTGAATGAGTTTCTTGCAACAGTTCAATTTGTATTCCATCAATTCTTGGAGCCTTGTTTTTTGACAGTACATTCAGTGGAGGTTGGAGTTCTTCCCTTGAAAATGGTTGAACACCGATCAGTTCTTTTGGGTAACCCCTTAATCTTCTTTTGAATCTTCCTGCATTATTCAATACTTTGCCCCCTGTGATTGTTAAGTGCTGTCATGTGGTTAACAGTCCAGAGTTTTATCTTGGACCAGGACTCCATTTTTCCCACAGAATCCTTCAATATTGCATCCTAAAGCTTGAGTTTTTTTTCTTCAATTCTTTCAGGTTGAGAAAAACGGAGCCTAATCTTCCTTTTTCATTTTTTTAACTTCAGGTCTTTGCATGTTTAATTTTAATACTTGACTTTGTCTTTTCAACTGCCCTTTGAAATTTTCTACTCAGCTACGTTCCTTTTATTATTTCTTCCAGACACTTCATCTCTGCATGCAAATGTCAGAATCTCTTTTGTCGTTCATTTTGATCTTTTCTTTCTTTCCTGTCTTTCTAATGATCTGTTTTTCTCATGTATGATGTTCTTGGTGTAACCCTACAACTCTTCTGGTCTATGGTCATTGGTGTCTAATGCATCAGTCACTGCTGTCTAATATGTTCTTGACATGATCTCTAAATTCAGGTGGGATATACTCATATTTTAGGTTTTATAGACTTGTTTTAATTTTCCTCGGCTTCAGTTTGAATTTGCATATTAGATGGTCTGTTCCACAGTCTGCCCCTGGCCTTATTTTGGCTAATGATATTGACCTTCTCCATCATCTATTCCCATAGAAGCAGTTAATTTGATATCTGTGTATTCCATCTGGTGAAGTCCATGTGTATAGTCACCCTTTATGTTGTTGATAAAAGTTATTTGGAAAAAATGTCATTTGTTTTCCAAATTCTATCATGTGATCTCTATCATTGTTTCTATCACCAAAGTCATATTTGCCAAGTATGGAT
>NW_006408609.1:10680275-10690342 GCF_000296735.1 Chrysochloris asiatica | reverse complement strand
AGCAGCACATCAAAAAATAATACATCATGACCAAGGAGGTTTCATATCAGGAATGCAAAGATGGTTCAACATTAGAAAAACAACCAATGTAATCTACCATATAAATAAGAAAAAGGAAAAGAACCACATGATCATATCCATTGATGCAGAACAGGCATTTGACAAAATCCAACATTCATTCCTGATAAAAACACTCAACAAAGTAGGAATTAAAGGGAAATTCCTCGGCATAATTAAGAGTGTACTTGCAAAACCAACAACCTACATTACTCTCAATGGACAGAAAATGAAAGTCTTCCCTCTGTGAACAGGAAGCAGACAATGATGCCCTTTATTACCACTCCTATTCAATATTGTTTCGCAAGTCTTAGCCAGAGCTATATGGCAAGATAAGGAAATTAAGGCATCCAAACTGGCAAAGAGGAAATAAAACTCTCTCTATTTGCAGATGATATGATCCTATACATAGAAAACCCCAAAGACTCAGTAAGAAAGCTACCACACATCATTGGAAGATTCATCAAAGTGGCAAGGTATAATAAGATCAACATACAAAAATCTGTTGGATTCCTCTATAGTAACAATGACAGTACTGAACAGGACATTAGGAAAGCAATACCATTTACAATAGCCGCCCAAAGGATGAAATATCTAGAAATAAATGCAACCAGAGAAACAAAGGAACTACACAAAGAAAACTATAAAACACTACTACAAGAAACCAAAAGAGACTTACTAAAGTGGAGAAATATACCATGCTCCTGGATAGGAAGACTTAACATTGTGAAAATGTCAATACTGCCCAAAGCAATTTACACATATAATGCAATCCCAATCTAGTTTCCATCGACATTCTTCAAAGAGATGGAAAAACAAATGATTACAAACTTTATATGGAAAGGAATGAGACTAGGATAAGCAAAGCACTTAAAGATGAACAAGGTTGGAAACCTCTCACTCCCTGATTTCACAATTTACTATATGGCTGCAGTGGTCAAAACAGCCTGGTCCTGGTACAATGAAAGATACATTGATTAATGGAACAGAATCGAGAATCCAAAGATTAACCCCTCCACATACAGTCAACTGATTTTCGACAAAGTGCCTAAATATGTTACATGGGAAGGTGATAGTCTCTTTAACAGATGGTGCTGGCAGAACTGGAAAGGAATATGCAAAAGATTGAAATAAGACCTTTACCTCACTCCCTATGCAAAAATCAAATCAGCATGGATTAAAGACCTAAATGTGAATCCCAGAATTACAAAGGCCATCAAGGAAAAACTAGGAATAAATGTGAGGACTCTAATACAGGGCATACACAGACAACCAAACATTTTGAAAACTACACAAACAAAAGTAGACAAAATGTATGATTGGGACACACTAAAAATTTAAAACTTATGCTCATCAAAAGACTTCACCACAAAAGTAAAAAGGAAGCCCACAGATTGGGAAAAAATATTTTGCAACGATACATCAGACAAGACTAATATCTAAAATATATAGAAAACTACAACACCTCTACAAGAAAAAGACAAGTAACCCAATTGAAAAATGGGCACAATACATGAAAAGACACGTCACCAAGGAGGAGATCCTGGCAGCCAACAAACATATGAAGAAATGTTCACGATCACTAGACATTGTTGTTGTTAAGTATCGTGGAGTCGGTTCCGACTCATAGTGACCCTGCACAGGGTTTCTGAGGCTGCAAATCTTTATGTGAGTAGAAAGCCTCATCTTTCTCCCGTGGAAAAGCTGATAGTTTCAAACTGCTGACCTTGAGGTTAGCAACCCAATTTGTAACCACTACACTATCAGATCACTAGCCATTAGAGAGATGCAAATCAAAACAACAATGAGATATCATCTCACACTAGGAATAGCAGCAAAGATCCAAAAAGTCAAGGTCAATAAATGCTGGAAAGGATGCAGAGAGATTGGGACTCTCCTAAATTGTTGGTGGGATTGCAAAATGGTCCAACCTCTCTGGAAAGCAATATGATGCTTTTTCAGAAGGTTGGAAATAGAAATACCTTATGATCCAGCAGTTCCCCTACTTGGTATTTACCCACAAAAATTCAAGCCATAACACTAGTATGCACAACAATGTTCATAGCAGCACTGTTTATAATAGCAAAAAAATGGAGACAGCCTAATCTTTTTCAACTGAATGGATAAACAAACTGTGGTACACACACATTGGAATATTATGCTACCTTGAATAACAACAAGGAAGCTGCAAGCCACTGCATATCATGGATGAACCTTGAGGACATTATGCTGAGTGAAATTAGTCAGTCACAAAAGGAGAAATACTGCATAGGATCATTATTGTAAAAGACTAAGAAAAAGAACCCAACCTAAAAGGGGATGGAAAAAAACATATATTTGCTGATCACTAGGATATATGGGATGAGGTGAAGAGAGGGAGGGGTAGACAAAGCACAGGGTAGGGAATAGACACAGGATAGCTTGGGTACTAGGAAGGTGGGGCAGGGGGCAATGCATAAGAATGGGGAGGGTAATGAAAGAACAAGGTGGAAGGGAGAACAGTTAGGCAGGTTTGCATTGACTAAGTGGGACAGAGGCAGATAATGATATATGCACAACCTTGGAACAACAAGGCTCTGGGAAACAGGGGTTGAGGCATAGTTTGAATGGGTAAAAGAGAATGATGTTAAGATGTTTAACTGTCTTTTGAATCTTGGTTTTCCTTGCCTACCATTGGAAAAGAGACACTTGAGGGGGAGAGAAAGGAATAGCCATAAACATCACAATAGAAAGCTTGTAAATCTGTCTTCAGCCTATAACTGATTGGAATACCTTAAAGGGGGCTAGAAGTTGCCCAGTGAAGAAGGCTTCCTATGGAGCCTATGCATTGCATAAGAACATAAGTGGAATCCTGAACCCCATCCAGAATTTTCTGAGGTGGGAAATTTCCACTTGAAAGGACAAGTAGACCAGCCTGGAGTGGCTAGAAGAACAGAAGATACTTCGTGAAAGAAAGACCTGCAGGGCAAATAAAAAAACAATAATGGCAGTCTGATTGACTACTACAAGAACAAGCAAGCTGTTTGCCTGGGAGCCATCTAGGCAAGTGGTCTGGTCCTCTCAGGGCAAATCCCCGTCCAATACTAAGATTCCAGGAGGAATACAGGAGCGGGCATATGGTCTGGCTGGTGACCACGCTGGTCACCAATAAGGGGAAGTGGGGTAAAAACAGCTATGAAATTGTGAGCTAAGTCCAACCATGTTCAATAGACTCCTGTGAACCTGGGTTGAGACCTGGTTGGCCAGCAGTATGGCAAGACCTGGGGACTCCTGAGCCCATAGGCAGTAACATGACCACAGAGGACAAGAGTGGAGTGTGACGTGTCCAGCTGATATGAAGTGAGGAGAGATCCACAAGAACACCCATGCTTGCTGATAGTATCCACTTGACCCGGCTTCAATGTCTGGACGACAAGAACTCGACTAGAAGAAGAAAGAAGAGGAAAAAAAGAGTAACCCACTACAATGAACTTTACCTATACTTATGAATGTAGTAGTTCAAAAAAGGGAACAAATCTTTATAGCAAGGATCATTCCCACCCCCTCAGTACATAAAGTTGACAGGGATGGGCAACTTAGACATTGGCTACCCAAAGTGTGTGGGGGGGGTACAAAGGCAAGAGGTGACTGCTTACAAGCTTTCAATAAGGATCCTAGTTCCCGAGGGAGCGGGGAAGGTAGAATCTCCACTGAATGGTTTCTAATCTGTCTGGGTGGGGCTGATGAAAGAAGATGGGGATAAGACTCTTATGGTACAATAGTGCATAATTGCTATCAGGACTGACTTTGAGGGTCAGAAAATGTAAAAGTAGATGTTTTGTAACAAAAGGAGGGGAGTGATTGATTTTACAGACCAGGGACTGTGGTCCCTGGGACCTTCAAGTGAGAAGAGAGGAGTATGGGACCCTACCCAGAAAGCAGTGACACCCAAAATGGAGGGAGAGACAATGAAGTGGAAATATGGAGCAACTGGGGACTCTGGACTCAGGGAGGGAGAGGGGCTGTGTGTTGAAGACTGGGGGGCAGGCTTGTGGGGTGTAACTTTTGGTTGTTTGATAATGCATGGAGGGGATTGTAATCATTATAATAAAATGAAATATGATAGGATGAATGTAAAGCTGATGTTCTCCCATGTAAACCTCACATACTGCACAATACAAACTTACAAAAAAAAAATTCAATAAGAAAAAAAGGAGTAGGGACAAATTAAGTGTTGTTTGGGAGTCCTGGTGTGGTGCTGTGAGTTAATGTGCTAGACTGTAAAACCGTTTGAACTGCAATCAATGGCACTTAACAACAACAACAAGAATGCTGTGTGAGGTATCTGTACAACACAACAACAACAAGAGTGTTGAATGAGGTATTGGTTTGGTGGGTGGTATTGCAGAAGATCTGGGTTAAATTCCTGGCATATGCTTGTCATATTCAGCTGCCATATATCTTGGTGGAGGCTTCTATGTTGAATGTTTTAGTGTAATTTCCAGATAAAAATGAAGTTGGAAAAAGGTCCTAGAAATCTACTTCTGAAAAAAAAACAACCAAGGAAAACCCTATTGATTACATCAATTTGAGTCTCAACCAATTATAGGTGGCAGTGTTTTTGTGCATGAAGTCATAATGAGTGGAGGGTAAACTCCATGGCAACTAACAGTGACAACACTGAATGAGGTTACCATAGCTGGTGGTTCCTGGAACTCTAGTGCTACTGTTGAGTTACAAAGGGAGAATCAATTGTTCAATCCCTCTTCTTGAGCACAGAAAAGCTTCCTGTGCTACCTTACTCTTGTTTATCCTTGTAATGCGTTTCTACCAACAGCATTGGAACAGGAAGAAGAGAGTGACTATGCTGCATTTACCTTTAGGTTACCAGATTAGGTTTTCAGGAGGCAAGAAAACCAACGGGTATTACTAAAAAATTAGATGCTCATATAAATGTATTTAACTGAATATCATGTATTTTCTTTTAATATCACTGTGGCCAGAGCAAGTAATGTTTTACCAGGTGTCATAAAGAGTGGTTGTATTACCAATAATTCTACAATGTTGTGAAAATACGACACCAAGTAAGACTATATGGTGATGTTGGAGAAAGAAAAACATTTTAAAGCACAAATGTAAGAAAATTTGATTCTTCGGAAAATTTTTACAGCAATCCAAATAATGTAGAGTATAAAGATTAAGACTGATCTAACAAAGGTTTCATCTACTGCCATCTAGTGGAAATATAATTTATATTTAATTATTAGATAATGACAAGACGGAAAGAAAGCAAAGTAAAAGACAGTCTCATGTTCAAACCTAGGGAACTTCAGAGACTGTCTATCTTTGTGATTTTAGTTCAGTAGATCTCTGAAGCTGTCACCAAGACAATTGGGAATCTCCTGAAGTGCAGAATGGGATAAGGGGAGGACTCTAAGGCTCTACCCCTAATCCAACCAGAACACTTGCAGTTGTATCTGTTTATATTTTGAGCTTCTGTCTAAATTTCATTAGAAAAAATCATTCTATTTCCAAAATAGAGAAAGAAAAATGTTGAAACACCTAATCTGATATCATGTCATTATTATATGCATGGATAAACCAATAAACATTGACTTTTAATATCACAAAGGTGACTAATTACAAGGCTAGAGCAGAACTGAAATCTGACTTCAATTTTGATTCAAATACTATTTGAGGTGCAAACAGATGCCAAGTTCAGTGTTCTTGGTAGAACAGCACAGAGTTCCTATCATTTAAATACAGATCTCTTTATTGTTTGTTTGAAATACCTTGGTCCCACTATCTTCCTTGCTCCATTAAAAACCTGAGTAGAAACAGAGCCTCAAAATGAATAACTGAAGATGAGGTTATGATTATAAATTGAGCTTGTGCTATGTCAAATACATAAGTACACTTAGTCTAGGACTTCTGGTATGGCACTGTAGGATCAGCACTGGACTGTGAAGCACAAGGTCAGCGGTTCAAACCCACCAGCTGCTCCTCAGAAGCCCTATATATTGTCACTATGAGCCGGAATGGACTCAAAGGCACTTAAGAACAACAACAAGCACTCCACAGAAATAACAAAGAAAAAGTAGCGTCTAGTGGAAGTGGACTGTGAAGCAGGACTTGATGATAGATTTCTGGAAAAAATAGCCAGTGAAAAACTGATGGAGAGCAGCAGTATATTGTCTGATATACTCGTAAAAAAATAAATTCTTCTATGGCCTTCCTTATTCACTGTCCAGCTTTCTCATCCATATGAAGTTCTTGAAAGTACCATGGCTTGGGTCAGGTGCACCTTAGTCCTCTCAAGCTGAAATCTTTGTTCTTCAACACTTTAAAAAGGTCTTGTGCAGCAGATTTTCCTAAACTACATTTAGAACTCAAAGTATGCCTGGAGAACTGCCTCCACATGGTAGTTGTTAAGTGCCATAAAGTCTGTTGTGACTCATAGGAACACTGTATAGGATTTCCCACGAGCAGTTGGTGAATTTGAATCACCAACCTTGTGGACTCAAACCGACCTTTGGTCAAGGGCTTATTGATCTTAATGAATGGATGGAGTACAGCTTTCAGAAACTTCATTTGCTGATAAGACATGACTCAAAATGAGAAGAAACAGAAAATGCAAACAAAAAATGGAAGGAGAACTGTATGAAATATGAATCTAGGATAATTGCAAGTTGTTAAAAATGAAGTGCAATTCTTGAAGATGGATATCATAGTCATTGTTGTTAAGTGCTGTCAAGTTGGTTCCAACACATAGCAATCCAGTATATGGTTTCCAAGGCTTTTAAATCTTTGAGAAAGCAGAAAGTATCCTCTTTCTACCACAGAGTGGCTAGTTGGTTTGAACCTGGACCTTGTGGATTGCAGTCTGGTGCTTATAGTATGTAGCCATTCTGCTCAGTCATAGGCATTAGTCTACTATGCTAGGAATGAAAGTCGAAATGGCAAAATATTCTTTGTCAAAAAAAGCATTTCAATATCTTTCCTGAAATATAACACTGTTGGTGATAGGATAATATCAGCAAGGAAGACGAGTTAATATAACTTTTATTCAAATTCACATATTAACCACTAATATCAAAAATGAAAAAACTGAAGTTTGCTACCAACTTCTGCAGTCTGAAATTAATCAAACATGCAATCAAGATGCATTAATAATTACTGGTGATGGAATATGAAAAAAAGAAGAAGAATAGAAAACCAAGTCCCACTACGTTTGAATCATTCCAAGCTGTGGCAGTACTGCAGGACAGAGTATAACTGCCCCTCAGGGATAGGCCGTAGCAGTAATTTATGGAAGTAGGCTGACACATCAGAATGGCTGGTGGATTCAACTCATTGAATTTTTACTTAGGAGACAAGCTCTTTAACCCTTGCACAACACTGAAGAAGGAGCAGTATTTGGAAAATATGGCCTTGCTGTGAGATCTGTTTTGGAAGAAGTACAGCTAGAGTGTTCCTTGGAGGCCAAGATGGCCAAACTCCGTCTCTCATACTTCAGACATATTGTCAAGAGGGACCAGTCGCTGGAGAAGGATATCATGTTTGGTAAGGTGGAGGGTCAGAGAAAAAGAGAAAGACCCCCAAGAGATGGATTGACCAAGTGGCAGCATCGATGGACTCAAGAGTGGCAACAGTAGTGAGGTTGGCCCCGGATCAAGCAGTGTTTCGTTCTGCTGTGCATAAGGCCATTATGGGTCAGTACTGACTCGATGGCACCTAACAACAACAACAATTAAAAATGACATAGAAAAATAAGTAAAAGAATTTTGCAAGACCTTTTTCTTTTTCCCTTGAGATGGTTTCGAAATAAAGGTGGAATTTATTTATTTATTTATTTATTTTTGCCATTGTTTTCTTTCATTGGGGAATAAGCGTTAGGATTAGTACTACACTTAGGACTTCATTTAGTGTTATGGTTATGGTTAAGAATAGGGCTAGTGTTCGGAGTAATGGTTGGACTAGCACTAGAAGTTAGACTTGATCTAGTTTTTCTGGTTAAAGTTGTTCATAATTAGATGCCATCAAATTGATTACAACTCCTAGCAGCCATACTCACAACAGAATGAAACACCGCCCAGTTCTGCACTATCATCATAATCACTGTTAAGCTTGAGTCCATTGCTGCTGCCACTATGCCAATCCATCACATTGGGAGCCTTCCTCTTTTTCACTAATCCTCCATTTTACCAAACATGATGTACTTCTCCAAGGACTGGTGTTCCTGATAACATGTCAAAACTAAGATAGGAAAAGATTCTAGATCCTGGCTTCTAACAAGCATTAGAGCTGTACTTCTTCCAACACAGATTTGTCTGTTCTAGCAATCCATGGCACTTTTAATATTCTTCTCCAACACCATAATTCAAATGAATCAAATCACTTCTGGTCTTTCTTATTCATTGTCCAAGTTTCACATGCATATGAAGCTATTGAAAATAACATGCCTTGGTTACAGCACATTTTAGTCCTCAAACTGATTAATTTGCTCTTCAACACTTCAAAAAAATCTTGTGCATCAGATTTGCCTAACGCAATATATCATTTGATTATTTCTTCCATGTCTGTTGATAGTGGATCCAAGCAAAATGCAGTATTAGACTACTTCAATCTTTTCTCCATTTATCTTGTTGTTATTTATTGGTCCAGTGGTGAGGGTTTTTTGTTTTCTTTACATTATGGTGCAACCTATACTGAAGGCTGTGGGCTTTGATCTTCATCAATTAGCATTTCAAGTTCTCTTCACTTTCAGCAAGCTAGGTTGTATCATCTGCATACCACAGATTGTTACTGAGTCCTCTTCCAACTCTGATGTCACATTTTTCTTCATATAATACAGCTTCTCAGATAATTTGTTCAGCCTACAAATTGACTATGTGTGGTGAAAGAAGACAACACTAGTGTACACCTTTCCTAATTTTAAACCATTCAATGTCCCCTTGTTCTGTTTGAACAATTGCCTCATGGTCTGTGTACAGGTTCCTCATAAGCACAATTAAGTGTCCTGGAATACTCATTCTCTGCAATTCTGTCTATAGCTTGACATGATCTATGCAATCAAAAGTCTTTGTATAGTCAATCAAGAACAGGTAAACATCTTTCTTGTATTCTCTGCTTTCAGAAAACATCCATTTGACGTCAGCAATTATATCTCCTTTCATTACTCAGATGAATCCAGCTTGAACCTCTGGCAATTCCTTGTCAATGTACTGGTGCAGCTGTTTTTGAAATATCTTTAGCAAAATTTTACTTCCATGTGATATTTATGATATTGTCCTATAATTTCTGCATTCCATTGGATCACCTCGCTTTTGAATTATCACAAATGTGGATTTCTTTCTAATAAATTGGCCAGGTTGCTCTCTTCCATATTAGTGAGTTCCTCCAGTTTGCTGAAAGATTTCAGTTTGTATTCCCTCAATTATCAGGGGCTTTTTTTCTTTGTCAATCCCTTCAGTGCACCAAGCACTTCTTCCTTCAGTATTATTGGCTCTGGTCATATTCTATCTCTTGAAATGGTTAAATATGAACTATTTCTTTTGATAGAGTGACTCTGTGTTCTTTCCATCTACTTTTTTGACCATAAATCTTTCAATATTGCAAGTCAAGCCTTGAACATTTTTTTTTAGTTCTTTCAGCTTGAGAAATTCTGTGTTCTTTCTTTTTGATGTTCTAATTCCAGGTCTTTCCAAATTTCATTATAATACTTGACTTTATCTTGTCAATCTAACTTTTGAAATTTCTGTTCAGCTCTTTTACTTCCTTGGTTTCTATTCTAGAAAGTAAGTTTCTCAGTCTCTTCACACATCCATTTTGGTCTTTTCCTTCTTTCTTGTCTTTTTAATAAGATTCTGATATTCTTGATATCATCCCACAATTCTTTGTATCTTTTGATCATTAGTACTTAATGCATGAAATCTATTATTGAGATGATCTCTAAATTTACATGGGACATGTTTAAGTCCAATATTGGCTTTTGTGGCCTTGTTTTACTTTTTTTCAGATTCAGCCTAAAC
>NW_006408609.1:10677143-10678233 GCF_000296735.1 Chrysochloris asiatica | reverse complement strand
CAATACCAATCCATTTCAGCTCAACTAGGGCATTGATCTTTATGTGCTGAATTCATTCTTGACAACTTGTAATTTTCCTAGATTTATACTTTGTACATTCCATGTTTCAATTATTAATGGATGTTTACAGCTGTGTCCTATCAGTTACTGTCCCCAAAACTTTATTCTATTTATATCGTCTACTTTGAGGAAGTAACTCTTCCCCAGTTGTATTTTGAGTGCCTTCCAACCTGAGGGTTCGTCTTCTGGCACTATTTCTGACAACATTCTGGTCATCATATTTTTCTATTCAATCGTATTTCACTATTCAATATTCTGGAGCTATCTGACAGTGTTCCACTGCTAACAATAAGGTTTTCATTGGTTAAATATTCAAAAGTAGTCTGATTCTCATTCTTCCTAGTCTGTCAATTCAGCTAAAGACTTTTAACTAGCTAAATACCATTCTGATATTTAAAATACCAGTGACATAGCTTCTGCCCTCACAGCAACATGCAAGTGACCATAGTATGAAAAGCTTACAAACAGGTGGTGGGGGTTATGGTTAGGTTTATTCTTATTTGTTTTATTTTTTCTTGGAAGCTACTTGATTTCCTCTTCATTTGAAAATTGTATAACTACATTATTCTTTCTTTTCTCTGATTCTCTATTTTCAACCTTGTAGATCTGTTTTGAATACTTCTATATCTGGGTTGAGTCTAGGTGATATTGTCATGTATGTTAGCCTCGGGTTGGTATTGGCTGTTGCTAGTTCTTTATCTAGAGGACTCCCTTTAGTATTTTTATAAAGTTGTTCTGCTTTTTACTAGTTCTATTCATTTCTGTTTGCCTGAAATGACCTAATTTCACTGTCATATTTGATGGACAGTGTTTCTTGATATATGATTCTTAGTTGATAATATACTTCATTAAGAGTTTTGTATATGTCAATCATTGGCTTCTTGACTGTATGGTTTCTGCTGAGAAATCAAAACTTAGTCTTATTAGTTCTACTTTGTAGGTAAATTTACAGTTTTCTTGAGCTACTCTCAGGATTCATTCTTTGTCTTTGAAAAGTTTGAATATCATATATCTTGGTGTTTTTCTTTTG
>NW_006408609.1:10672093-10673655 GCF_000296735.1 Chrysochloris asiatica | reverse complement strand
CTTGGTCCTGTGTCAACCCCACAACCGTTGCCACGTTTGAGTCCATTGTTGCTGTCACTGTGCCAATCCATCTCGTTGGCGGTGTTCCTCTTTTTTCCGAATTTCCACTTTATAAAACATGATACCATTCTCTAGGTACTGGCCTCTTCTGGTCATTCTGGTTTCCAAGGAGTATTCTGGCTGTACTTTTTCCAAAACAGATTGGTTTATTCTTTTGGCAATCCACGATACTTTTAATATTCTCCTCTAACACCGTAATTCAAATGTATCAATTCTTCTATGGTCCTCCTTATTCACTGTTCAAATTTCACACGTGTATGAGGTTATTGAAAATACCATGGTTTGGGTCAGGTGATCTTTAGTCTTCAAATTAACATCTTTGCTCTTGGATACTTCAAAGAGGTCTTGTGCAGCAGAATTGCCTAATGCAATGTGTCATTTGATTTCTTGACTTCTGCTTTCTGTGTGTTGATGGTTGAACTGAGCAAAATGAAGTCTTAGACAGCTTCAATTTTTTTCGATTTATAGGAATGTTGTTTATTGGTCCAGTGGTAGGGATTTTTGTTTTCTTTACATTGAAGTCCAACACATACTGAAGGCTGTAGTCTTTGATCTTCATCAATATTTTAAGTCCTCTTCACTTTCAGCAAGCAAGGTTGTATCATCTGCATATTGCAGGTTGCTAATGAGTCTTCCTCCAATTCCAATGCTACATTCTTCATCATACAATCCAGCTTCTCCAATTATTTGCTCAGCATACAGGTTGAATAAATATGGTGGCGGAATTCAACCCTGGCACATACTTTTCCTAATTTTAAACTGGCCTGTGTTTCTTGTTCTGTTCAAACAATTACCTTTTAGTTTATGCATAGGTTCCTCATGAGCACAATTAAGTGTTCTGAATACTCATTCTCCACAATGTTGTACATATCTTGTCATGATCTGCACAATCAAAAGCATTTGCATAGTCCATAAAGTACAGGTAAACATCACTGTGGTAAACTCTCCTTTCAGCTAAGATCACTCTAATGTTAGCAATGATACCCCTTGTTCTGTGTCCTCTTCTGAGTCTGGCCTGAAACTCTGTAAATTCTCTGTCAATATTTGGTTGCAGCCATTTTTGTATTATCTTAGAAAAATTTTACTTGCATGAAGTATTAATAATATTGTCCAATGATTACTGCATTCAGTTGGGTCACCTCTTTTTGGAATGGGCACAAATATGGATCTCTTCCAGTTAGTTGACCAGGTAGTTGTCTTCCAAATTTCTTGGCACAGATGAGTGAGTGCCTTCACTGCTGCACTAATTGTTGAAAGATTTCAATTTGTATTCCATCATTCCCGAAGCCTTTTTCTTTGCCAAATCCTCCAATGCACTTTGGACTTCTTCCTTCAGGATCATTGGCTGTTGATGATATGCTACCTCTTGAAGTGGTTGAACATCAGCCATTTCTTTTTGGTACAGTGACTCTGTATTCCTTCCATCTTCTTTTGACGCTTTCTGCATTATTCAATATTTTGCACACAGAATCCTTCAATATTGCAAGTGGAGGCTTACTTTT
>NW_006408609.1:10659403-10670383 GCF_000296735.1 Chrysochloris asiatica | reverse complement strand
AAAATCACAGCAGCACACAAGATACCACAGTACAAAAACTGACAAATAACCTTGAGTATAATCTACCATAATTTAGGAAGCATCTAAAATAGTTTGGAAACAATGAACACTAATGATCAAGGACCAGATGAGGTGTGGGATGCCATCAAGGACATAATGTATGTAAAAAATATCTTTGTAGGATGTAAAAGGTCATTAAAAAGAAAGAAACAACTCTAAAACTTGCTAAAGCACAGAAATGATTATGTAAAAGAGCTAAACAAAAACTTCAATGGATGACTCAAGAAGGCAAAGTTGTAATAAAATATGCAGTAACCTAGAGTTAGAAAACCAAAAGAGAAGAATATGCTTGATATTTTTGAAGCTGAAAGAACTAAAGAAAAAATTGAGACCTTGAGTCACAATACTGAAGCATTCTGTAGGCAAAATAATGGAGTGACACAGGAAGCATCTGAAGAAGGTTGAAGGAATCACAGTCACGATACCGAAAACAATTAGTTAATGTTTGATCATTTCAAGAGGCAGCATACGATCGAATACCAATAGTGCCGAAGGAAGAAGTCCAAGTTGCCCAAAAAGCATTGGTTAAAAACAATGCTCAAGTAATTGATGAAATACTAATTTAGATGTTTCAACAAACACATGCAATACTATGCCAAAAGATGTGGAATACTTGGCCAACCAACTAGAAGAGATCTGTTGTTGTTGTTGTTGTTGTTAGGTGCCATTGAGTTGGTACTCACTCATAGCGGCCCTATGCACAACAGAACAAAACACTGCCCGGTCATGGGCCAGTTGTGCCTAATAGACAAAGGTGATTTAAATTTTTTTCAGATACTTTTTGAGGTTTTCAAACTTAGAACAAATATTATTTTTATAAGCAAAATACTTTTTGAAAACTAAAATTCAAAAAATAAAATTTTGATTCTTTCCAGACTTTGCCTCAAATTAGCTTTGTAAACTTAGACGAATCAATTACCATTTATTTGCCATGCCTCCTGTGAACATTAGAATAAGATGGAATTAAACTTTTGTTAGTACTATCCAGTCAGCTCCAATTCATAGTAACCCTGTGCACGACAAAATGAAACACTGCAGTTGTTATATTTGAGCGTGTTGTTGCTGCCACTGTGTCAGTCCATCTCATTGTTCTTCTACAGGGAGTGGTCCCTTCAAATAACACGTACAAATTATGAGAGACGAAGTCTCTCTATCCTGTCTCCTAAGAAGCATTCAGGCTGCACCTCTTCCAAGACAGATTCTGGCAGTCCCTTGTACTTTAAATGACCTTTTAATGACATTTCACTTTAACAAACATCATGTCCTTCTCCAGGGACTGGTACTTCCAAATAACATGTTCAGATTATCAAAGATGAAGTCTCTTCATCTTGTCATTTAAGGAACATTCTGGTTGTACATCTTCCAAGACAAATTCTAGTAGACCATGGGCTGGGTCAAGCCCACCTTAATGCTCAAACTGACATCTTTGCTCTTAAACACTTTAATGAAATCTTATGCAACAGATTTGCCTAATCAATATGTCATCTGATTTCTTGACTACTGCTTCAATGATTGTTGATTCAAGTAAAATGAAGTCTTTGATAACTTCAAGCTTTTTTCCATTTAACATTATGTTGTTTATTGGCTCAGTTGTGAGATTTTTGTTTTCTGTGCATTGAAATGCAATCCATACTGAAGACTGTTGCCTTTGATTTTCACCAGTAAGTATTTTAAACGGTTGTAGTATGTGAACATCACAGATTGTTAATGATTCTTCCTCCAATCCTGTTGTCATATTATTCTTCATATAATCCAATTTCTCGGATTATTTGCTAAGTATACAGATTGAAATAAGTGTGGTGAAAGGATACAACCCAGGCTTACCGTTTGCCTGATTTTAAGCCATTAAGTATCCCCTGTACTATTCCAATGACTACCTCTTGGTCTATGTACAGGTACCTCATCAGCACAATTAAGTGTTCTAGATTACCCTTTCTTCACAATGTTATCCATAGTTTGTCATGATTTGCATATTCAAAAGCCTTTGCATAGTTAATAAAGCATTTTCTGCTTTCATCCAAGAATCATCTGAATTATATTACACTAGCATGTGATATTAGTGATATTGTTCTATGATTTCTGCATTCCATTGTGTAATTTTTCTTTGGAATGGGCACAACTATCTGTCTCTTCCAATTGGTTGGCCAAGTAGCTGTCTTTCAAATTTCTTGACATAAATGAGTGAATGCCACCAGTGCAGCATCAGTGTATTGAAAAATCCATCAATTCCTGGGATCTTGTTTTTGTCAATGTCTTCAGTGCAGCCTGGACCTCTTTGCTCAGTACCATTGGTTCTTGATCATATGCTACCCCTTGAAATGGTTGAACATTGACCATTTCCTTTTAATACAGTGATTCTGTGTATTCTTTCCATCTATGTTTGATGATTTCTGCATCGTTTAATATTTTGTCCATAGAACCTTCAATATTTCAACTTAAATCTTGAATTTTTGTCTTCACTTCTTTCAGCTTGAAAAATGCTGAGCATGTTCTTTCCTTTTGCTCTTCTAACTCCAGGTTAGGCATATTTTATTACATTGCTTTACTTTGTCTTCTCGAGCTGCCCTTTGAAATTTTCTGTTCATTTGCTTTCACTTCTCTATGCTCAAGAACAAGCTTCAGAGTCTCTTCTAACATCCATTTTGGTCTTATTTTTGTTTCCTGTCTTTTTAATCACCTTTTTGCTTTCTTGTTATATAATGTTCCTGATATAATTCCACAACTATTCCGGCCTTCAGCCATTAGTTACCTCTTCTTCTTCCATGGTTGTGTTAGCCTCGAATCTCTGCTAAAATGACTTCACTGTGGTTAACATTGGTATTTAAAGTATTAGTGGCATACCTTCCAGCACTAGAGTAACACCCAAGTAACCACTATGACAAGCTGACAGACAAGCGATAGTAGAATTAAACATGCTGTTGTTAAGTGCTGTCAAGTCAGTTCTGACTCATAGCAACCCTGTGTAGGGTTTCCAAGGAGACGCTGGTGAGCTTGAACCACCAACTTTGCAGTTCAAACCATCCTTGAAGTCCAGTGCATTAAGGCACAGTGCCACACAAGACTTCTAGAAACTCAAAATTCTATTTCAAATTCTAACTGGTTCTGATTTGGTGAAACCATTGTCCTCACTTTTAATGAGTACGTTTTAGTACATAAAAACTGCTGATTGTTTCCTTTATGCTCATAACCTAAGTCATTAAAAATTTTAAATATTCATAGTTTTTATGAAGAATCAAATAATAAGATAAGGTGCTTAGAGGATAAATCTTTTGAGAAGCTCCAGGAAGCATGTAAAAATTTGAAATATATGTTGGTAGAAAATGACAATACCTGTTTTTCTGAGTGAGGAGAAGAGAAAGTTTTGAAAGGCTACTGAGTTAAGTTTTCCATGTACACATTGGTAGAATTCAGGAAGATAACAAGCTTATTAAGAATTTACTAGTTTTCTGAGATGCTTATTTGATGAATCAAAACAGAAAAATCCTGGGCAATTGGCACCACTAAATCCAGGAGGCCTTAAGATACCAAGTAAGCTACTGAGTCAAAGAATGGAAAATACAATATATTTCCATTGTATAAAGTCAGCCTTGACCACGGATGTTCCTAATGAGCATACATGGGTATTAAATAAAAACTTTCTTTTGTCCAGGAAATGAGTATAAAAGACAAATTCTTGTCAGTATAACCTGATAAATATATGCCATTGTTCTATTAAGGGCTTCTGGAAGACAGCCTTCCTGAGATCATGAGACCTTTATCAGTTAAACTTGTCACTTTGTCCTCTGATGTTTATAGTAGTAATTGGCCCATAGGTTGTTGTTGTTGTTGTTGTTAGGTGCCATCAAGTTGGTACTGACTCATAGCGCCTTATGCACAACAGCACGAAACACTGACCAATCCTGGGCCAACCTCACTACTATTGCCACACTTGGGACCATTGATGCTGCCACTTAGCCAATCCATCTCATTGGGGATCTTCCTCTTTTCCTCTGATCCTCCATCTTACCAAACATGATATCCTTCACCAGTGACTGGTCCATCCTGACAATATGTCCTAAATATGAGAGACGAAGTTTGGCCATCTTGGCCTCCAAGGAGCTCTCTGGCTGCACTTCCAGAAATGGATCTGTTGGTTCTTTTGGCAGCCATGGCACTTTCAATATTCTCCTCTAACACCATAACTCAAATGCATCAATTCTTCTATAGTCTTCCTGATTCACTGTCCAGCTTTCTCATGGTGTTGTTGCTGAGTGTGGTAGAGTCAGTTTTGACCCACAGAGACCCTGTATAGGGTTTGCGAGGAGCAGCTGGTGAGCTTGAACTGCTGACCTTGTAGTTCAAATGGCTTTGCAGTCTGGCACATTAACCCACAGCGCCACACCAGGACTCCATGTAGTGCCCAATAATTATTTGTAGAGTATATTAATATGTTGAATTCGTTCCTACTATTAATCTAGATTAATTAAATCTGGTAACCTATGAGTGAATTTAATTAGACAAATATTCACTGAGCATCTAGGTCATGAAAAAAAAGTTATCTATCACTATGTTGTTGTTGTTGTTCAGTGCCATCGAGTTAGTTCTAACTTATAGTGACCCTGTTAGGGTTTCCAAGGAGCAGCTGGTGACACTACAGTGACCATACTTTCAAAACCCAAACTCATGATCTGCAAACCCTCATTAAGAAAATTTTGTTATTGCTAAGTACCATTGATTTGGTTCTGACCCATAGTGACCCTGTATAGGGTTTCCAAGGAGCAACTGGTAAACTTGAACCATCAACCTTGCAGTTCAAACAGACTTTGCAGTCCAGTGCATTAATCCACAGCACCACACCAGGATACCAAGATCACAACATCTTCAAGTAGAATTTTGCCACAAGATTGAGGAATTTTACCTTACATGACAGAGTGGTCCCATAATATATAATCTACAATGGAACATTAATGAAAATTAGAAGTGAATCATCGGTAATTATCATGGACATAAACTGAATAGTAATTAAAATTTTGTAGTGCTGTAAGATAAGCATTGGATTGCTCACTGCAAGGTCAGTGATTCAAACCCACTAGCCACTCCTTGGAAACCCTATACAGGGTCACTGTGAGTCGGAATTGACTCGATGGCACTTAACAAAATCAGTGCAATTTTTAAAGAATCTGAGACCATGAAAACAGGCCATCAGGCAGAGCTTAATTCCACTGAAAAATGAAATGTTTACAAACTGAAAAACCTAACACATAATAGTTCTAACATCCAAGACTATTTTCAGTGATGGTTAATAGAATATTAGCTAATTACTCTTGGAAACAAAAAGTTAGGAGACTATTATAAGACAACATAACTATAATATACCACAAACAGAATGAGTAGGCTTGAAAAGGTGAATGGAAAAGTGGAATTTAAATGAAAATGGAAATTTTCCATGACTTTTAAGACCTCTACATAGTTGCAATTCTCTTGCTTTTCTTATATACATAGTTCTATTAACAAATACACTTATAAGATTATATGGCAAAGATCTTTTAATCACCTTCTCATTAGTGATACCATGGGAAAGAACTGATAGAGCTTAAAGAAAATGATAACAGATCTTAAGAAAGGGAATATAATAATAAAAACATCATGAATTTGGCAGCTAGGAGTTCACATACACTACTTAAAGCATGAAGCATAATGACACTCTTTAGAATAGTAACTGTGTAGTTACTATTCTAAAAATTTGTATGCCTTTGAACTTGTTCCCTCTGCCTCATTCATATGAATGTCTCGAGGGTTTCTTCCATATCCAGATACAAACATATCAGTTACTCAGAGAAAGAGAGAGAAATCACCTTTGTTTTAAAATGTAGCTATCTTTAGTTTTAGTATTCCCAAGTTAAGGTAAGGAAACAAAGTGATTTAATTACTTTACATTCATACGGCCCAGAAATCAATTGCTTTAAAGTAGGTTTGATTTGAAATTTAAATAAAAGCCATCTTGTCATTCTCTGCTTTGTAGAAGACAATCCTAGAGGATGTTTACTCAGAGGCTGGCATTTTATAGAAGTCATATTGACTCACTAATATTTAAACACACTTGACAAAGCTTTCCAAACCCTACAGAAGCAAGAGAAAATTTAAGGTTATTTCATAAGTCCTCTCATTTAACCTACACGATAACCTTTCATTCTTACTACTGCCGTTTTATAAGAAAAATGAGGCTTAAAATATTTGCAAAGAGACCTAATCAAGGGCTTCTAATTAATGTTTTGTTTTGTTTTATCACCTAAGCATAATAGTAGGATCCCTGGTAGTGTAGTAATTTACAAGTTGGTCTGCTAACTGCAAGGTCAGTAGTTGGAATCTACCAGTTTCTCTGTGGGAGCAAGATGAGGCTTTGTGTACTCTCACAGATTTACAGCCTATGGTGTGGTGCTATGGGATAATGCACTGGACCACAAGGTCAGTTTGAACCACAAGGTCAGTGGCTCAAATTCACCAGCCGCACACTGGAAACGACTCGATGGCACCTAACAACAACAAAACCCTACACAGGATCGCTATGAGTCAGAACTGCCTCAGTGGCACATAACTTCCATCACCAAACTTAACATCAATCATGACAGGAAAATCCAGTTGGATAAAGTTTCTGATTCAGGAGAATTAGATCAAATTCTATTCAGAATGCCACTGATTAGGGATCTAGTCATTGGTCACTCTAAGGTACAAGGGTCTGAAATATTATCTCTACTACAGAGGTTTAAAAAGTACAAACAGTTGGTTTCATGCAGTGTTAGATGTCTCAGGATGTTCTTTTTCCTTTTGATTCATCCAATGAGTAAGGGAGGAAACCATAGAACCAATAAATTAAGTCTTATTGTTATTAAGTGCTGTCATGTTGGTTTGACCCATAGCAACCAACCCAAGGAGTGGTTGGTAACCTTGAACCATCAACCTTGTGGTTCAAGTTGACTTTGCAGTCCAGCGCATTAACCCACAACATCACACCAGGACTCCCAAGTCTTGTTACTGTAAATGTTCATGGAAGCAGCTGTCAAGAAATCAAATGACATATTGCATTAGTCAAATCTGCTGTGAAGACCTCTTTAAAATGTTTGAGAGCAAAAATACCCATTTGAGAACTAAGGTGCTTGGTCCAAGCCATGGTATTTTCAATCACTTCACATGCATATGAAAGTTGGACAATGAATAAGGAAGACTCTTGAACAATCGATACATTTAAAAAATGATGTTAGAGAATATATTAAAAGTACCATGGAGTGCCAGAACAAACCAAAGGAGGCAAGGAACTTTCCCCAGAATGAAAAAAAATAGAAAGCTTTCCTCTAAAACTGGCACTCTGAATTTGGACGTCTAGCCTCCTTAAGAGTGAGAAAATAAATTTCTGGTTGTTAAAGGCATCCACTTGTGATATTTATCACTAGATAACTAATTAGACAGTAGGACAAAGATAGTAGGGCTAAACAATATGCTAAATCATAGTATAACCCCCAAAACTACTTAATGAACTTTTTAATCCACATCATTGGACTTACAGTCTGTAGTCACCACCAGTATGTTATTTTGTCATAGTAGTGGTGGCTTTCATGTTTCTATGATGCTGTACCACAAGTATTTTCAAATACCAGAATGGCCAACAATGGTGGACAGGTTTCATTCTAGAGCTTCTAAACTAAGAAGAAGGCTTGAAAATTAGCCGATGAGAACCTTATATTGTCTGATATAGGTTGGAATACGCTACACAGTAGCAGGACAATGGACTCAAATATACCAATGATCATGACGATGGTACACGACCAGACAACACATGTCACTAACTCAACAGTAACTAACAACAACTGTCTTCAGAGCACAAAATGATAGTCATGCTTCACTCAGCATGCTTAGATCTTCCTGGAAGCATCAGTTTGAGTTTTAGGTGTCAGAAGATAAAGTAAATTTGGATGGAAATCATTAGAGTTAAAAACTATGGTTGTTTTAGAAATTTTGAGGATGTAGGAATAAATTATATAACAAGACTAAGCACTTTGCCTATACTTATACATCAATATATATGGAGTCCTGGTGTGAATGTGCTGAATTGCAAAGTTGGTTTGAACAGCAAGTTTGGCAGTTTGAGCTTACCAGTTGCTCCTTAGAAACCCTATGCAGGGTCACAATGAGTCAGAATTGACTTGACAGCACTTAACAAAAACAACATATATTGATATGGAATCCTGGTGTGGTGTTGTAGGATAAGTCCTGGACTGCAAGGTCGATAGTTCAAGCTTACCAGCCACTCCTTGGAAGTCCTATACAGGTCACTATAAGTCAAAATTGACTCAAAGGCACTTAACAACAACACATATTGATATGCAGTGTTTTCATAATCAACATAAATGGCAATATTGAAGCTATTGTTCAAGAGACAAGGATTACTATATGCATAGCTTCTGGTGCGTAGTAAGTGCATGGCATACTTGATAGAGAAATTAAGCATGAAACTGAGCAATGAATCATCAGGGACGGTAGGGTATTATCTGTTATCTGCTTCCTCTTCTACTTTCCCCAAATTAAAATGATTCTTATAAATTGTTAACTTTACAAAGGATAGAATTTTAGTTATATCCTTTAGTCAAAACTACCAAATATATATATATATTTAAAAAGGAAAGAAAAACTGAGAATTTTTAGAAAGAAAATCAACACAAAAAAAATGTGGCAGAATTGTTAAAGCATAATCAATGATTGCAAGATTCTCCTTTAGCAATCCATGGATTGCAGTCACTTGTAGACACAAGAAGTGTAACCACAACTGAAGAAGATGAATCACCCTAGAAGTGGTTATGTGCTGTGGAGTCGATGCTCACTCATAGCAACTCTGTCTAGGGTTTCTAAGGCTGTAAATCTTCTTGGGAGCAGAAAGCCTCATCTTTCTCCCATGGAACAGCTGGTAGTCCCAAACTGCTGACTTTGACATTAGCACCGTGACTCATAACCTCTATGCTACCAGAACTCCTTTAGAAGAATCAAGATTTTGAGTTTTGAGTAATTGTTACATGACTTTGTGCAATTGTCAATCAATAATTATTACATTTTCTTATAAGATAGGTGATATATTTAATAAATAGAACATCTAGAGGAAAGAAAAAATGGAAACATTTACCTTGATAATATTTTCTAGTAAGTCAAGCTTTCAAAGACATTTTAAAACCATGACTGTACATTCATCTAACATTTTATTGTTTAGAAGATATATTTGTATATATTACTTAAAGTGATATGAATTTTTGCATAAATACTAAAATATAATGAAAACATTAACCTGGATAATACCACTAGGTGTTAACTTTTGGATTGATGTATGAAATATAAAGGTAAAAATATGTTTTCATATCTAAAAAATTGAACCAGATAAACTATATGGATGCAATGTACTTAAAAAATTATGTCCCACAGCTGAACAGCAAAATCACATGTACTAATTATTCAATTTGAGTGCAATGATTAAGAATGTGGACTCTCAACTCAGAACCCAGTTTTACTTCTTATAATTCACATGAATTGGATAAATTGCTTAACCTTTCTGAAACTCAGTTTTCACATCTCTAAAATGAGGATAATATTTGGTGCATATGATTGGTTTGGAGACTAAATGAAATAATGCTTGTATGATACATTGTAAAGGATATGACATTTAAGTCATTCTGAGTGAATAGTAGCCATTAATGCCTATCTTTTTGTTCCTCTTCTTGTCCCAGCAACCAGTGATGGAACAATGTTACTGTTCACTAACAGTAAGACATGCTAACATCAAAGTCATGAAATACTAGCATCTAAATTAACTTGAAACTGTTCTTGATGTTAAGTATGTTTTAGGAATTAAGTAGAAAAAAATGAATAAATATACAGACTTTTAAATACAGTGTCATCTATTTCTTTGCCATCTCTCACAAATAAGAGATTCTTAACTACAAATCTAATAGTTTTGTTGTACTAACTTAGGTCCCAATTTTTACTCCAGTTCCCTAGTTCAAGAGTTAAATTTGGAATGAAAATGATGTGCTCTATTCTATATAGCACTATTCTGTTTCACAAATAGTACACCCATGTACATAATACACCCACAAATCAAATATACAAAAATGATGAGATTAAGTAAAACTGTTCTGGCATAGTGGACCCATATGTATATTGCACATGTCTTGTGACATTTCCAGAAATGAATTTCAGTCTCATTCTCCCATCCTTCCATGTTACAGGCAAATCATATCTCTCTGTTTATTTTCTTTCTCCTCTTCATTTTTTTTTCAATCTCCTGTTTATGTATATAAAAATCATATGAAAGTGTTCCTTTTTATCATAATTGTATAATAAAGGTATAATCCATGGTGAAGAAGTATGGATTGACATTAAAAGGATGAAACTTACTGGTGAGATAGAGATTTTGTGAAACCCTGAGACCATGGCCCTTAGTCACCCTTCAGGACTGGAAATGAATTCACCCTCATGGCTTAATTTTCAGCTAAACCATAAATAGGTCTATAAAGGGAATAATAACACTAATGAAGTATGCACATCTTAGGATAATCAACTACTGGAGATTAAAAGAGCAATATTTAAACAAGGATGAAGTTAAGAAGGGTTAGGAAAGAAGGAGGAATGAAAACAGGAAACACAGGGAGGAACTGGGATAAGTGATAATCCATTATGGGGAATTACAATCAATGAAGTGACACAAAACGTGTATGAATTGCTAGATGAAAAAGCTAATCGGCTCTGTAAACCTTCACCAAGTTCACAACAAAAAGTTAAAAATTAATTAAAGACATCATGGATTAAGTTTAGTAGCCCTGCAGGCTAATGCGTCAGACTGCAAAGTCATTTGAACTGCAAGGTCGGTGGTTCAAGTTCACCAGCTGCTCTTTGGAAACCCTA
>NW_006408609.1:10647706-10659303 GCF_000296735.1 Chrysochloris asiatica | reverse complement strand
TGGAACAATGTTACTGTTCACTAACAGTAAGACATGCTAACATCAAAGTCATGAAATACTAGCATCTAAATTAACTTGAAACTGTTCTTGATGTTTTAGGAATTTAATTTTCAGCCAAACCATAAATAGGTCTATAAAGGGAATAATAACACTAATGAAGTATGCACATCTTAGGATAATCAACTACTGGAGATAAAAAGAGCAATATTTAAACAAGGATGAAGTTAAGAAGGGTTAGGAAAGAAGGAGGAATGAAAACAGGAAACACAGGGAGGAATTGGGATAAGTGATAATCCATTATGGGGAACTACAATCAATGAAGTGACACAAAACGTGTATGAATTGCTAGATGAAAAGCTAATCAGCTCTGTAAACCTTCACCAAGTTCACAACAAAAAGTTAAAAATTAATTAAAGACATCATGGATTAAGTTTAGTAGCCCTGCAGGCTAATGCATCAGACTGCAAAGTCATTTGAACTGCAAGGTCGGTGGTTCAAGTTCACCAGCTGCTCTTTGAAAACCCTATACAGCGTCACTATGGGTCAGAATCAACTGGACAGCACTTAACAACAACAATCCCCATTAACTAGAAAATAAACAATAAAAACTATACATGTGTTTTCTATTAATTTAAGTTGACAATTATAGCACATCAGCTTAGTAGTTAAATGTGAAAACCTTATAAGGTCATCTTAAGTGAAACCATTATGTTATGTTGGTGGTGTTTGTGGTGTGCCTTAGAGTCAGTTAGACTCATAGTGAACCAGCATAGGGTTTCCAAGGCTATAAATCTTTACAGGAGCAGAAAGCCTTATCTCTCTCTGCCAAATGGCTGGTAGTTTCCAACTGCTGACCTTAAGGTTAGAAGCCTGATTAGTAACCACTACCTAGCTTATGTTAAGTCTGTTATTTCATAGTTTAGTTATACCTTTCTAGTGTCAGTGGTGTGGGGCTGTGGGTTAATGCACTAGACTGCAAAATCGGTTTGAACTGCAAGGTAGGCAGTTCAAGTTCACCAGCTGCTCCTCGGAAACGCTATACAGGGTGGGCAAGAGTGGAAACCAACTCAAAGGCACTTAACGACAACAACAAAAACAGTGTCAGTTGAAGGAGGTCTGGTAGTATAGTGTTTACAAGTCAGGCTGCTAACCTCCTGGTCAGCAATTTGAAACTGTCAGCAGTTCAAAACTACCAGCCTTCAGCGGAGGCACACCACCACCACAAGTGTCAGTTGAGGAGTCCTGGAGTGGTACTGCAAGTTACTGCGCTGGACTACAAGGTCGGTTTAAATTGCAAGGTCAGCGGTTCAAGCTCACCAGCCACTACTCAGAAGCCATATACAGAGTTGCTAATGGTTGGACCGACTCAAAGGCACTTAACAACAACAACAGTGTCAATTGAAATAAGCAACATGTGAAAAAAAATTGACAAAGAGCTAACCTAACGAAAGCAAACAAGAAAATAATACAGGGGTGAGGGAGTTTGTGCCGTTGGCAAAAAATGTTTAATACTCATGTTATTTGTGAAAAAATATGGTTCTTTAGTAATTATAGAAAATGCATGTTACAATATTATTCACATGGAAATGGTTCTCAGTTGTGTCTTGAACCATAATTTAAGTGCCATGGCATTATATAAATTTCAGACGGCACACATTTACTTCTAGTCACTCTGCACTCCCAAAGATAATTTTAAAATAGAAGACACTACACTCTTCGTATTCTGTTTTTTAAATATTAGTTATCTGAGTAGGAACAAATCATCTTCCAGTACTTACAGGGTTCAGAATTCTATTTTTAAACACTGGGCTCAAAGGAAATGTCTCAATATTGAGATAACTGAAGATTTCAGCAGAAAAAAAAAAAAAAAAGGTTTAGAAAACAGTGCAATTCATTGGTTCAAAAAAAGTGCAAAGTGGTTCCATCCAAATCTATTTAAACAATCCTAAAGTTTAACATGCAATATTCATGTTAGTTTCATCAAAGCCACTGTAAAGTGAATTTGGATCATATACTTCTAATCTTTCTCTATATAAACCAAACTTATTTCTAAAGAAAACCAGTATCAATAGTAATATAATAGTTGGTGATTGCGTTATTGTTATTACTGTTGTTGTAGGTGCCGTCTAGTTGGTACAGACTTCTTGCGACCTTATGCATGACAGAACAAAACACTGCCAGGTATTGGATCAACCTTACAATCTTTGCTATGCCTGATTGCTGCTGCCACTGTGCCAATCCTTCTCGCTGGGGTTCTTCCTCTTTTTATCTGACCCTCCACTTTACCAAACATAGGATCCTTATCCAGCGATAGAGCAAAAACATATCTTTGTAAATTCTGGCCTTGGAGGTGATACCGTTATCATGTTGTTATTGTTGTCAGATGCCATCGATTCGGAACCGACTCATAGCGACCCCATGCACAGCAGAACGAAACAATGTCCGATCCTGGGCCAACCTCACTACCGCTGCCACACTTGAGTACGTCAATGATACCACCTGGCCAATCCATCTCGCTAGGGGTCTTCCTCTTTTTCTCTGACCCTCCACCTTACCCAGCATGACATCCTTCTCCAGCAACTGTTTCCTCCGGACAATATGTCCAAAGTAGGAGAGATGAAGCTTAGCCATCTTGGCCTCCCAGGAACACTCTGGCTGCACTTCTTCCAAAACAGATCTATTGGTTCTTTTGGCAGTCCATGGCACTTTCAGTATTCTCCTCCAACACCACAGCTCAAAGGCATCAATTCTTCTACGATCTTCCTTATTCACTGTCCAGCTTTTGCATCCATATGAGGCTATTGAAAACACCATGGCCTGGGTCAGGCGCACCTTAGTCCTCAAGCTGACATCTCTGCTCTTCAATACTTTAAAAAGTTCCTATGCAGCAGATTTGCCCCATGCAATACGTCGTCTTATCTCTTGACTGCTGCTTCCACGAGTGTTGATAGTTGATCCAAGAAGAATGAAGTGCTTGACAACTTCAATCTTTTCTCCATTGATAAGAATGTTGTTTATTGGTCTAGTGGTGAGGATTTTTGTTTTCTTGACATTGAGATGTAATCCATATAGAAGGCTGTGCTCTTTGATCTTCATAAGTAAATGTTTCAAGTCCTCTTCACTTTCAGCAAGCAAGGTTGTATCATCTGCATATCTCAGGTTGTTAATGAGTCTTCCTCCAATCCTGACGCCAAGTTTTTCTTCATAGAACCCAGCTTCTCGTATTATTTGCTCAACATACAGGTTATCATAGGATAGAGCAAAAACATATCTCTATAGTTCTCGCCTTATCTTTTTTCACTTTTAACTATAATGCGAGAATCCTCCACATTTGTGGAGTGTTGTTTCTTGAATTACCTAAAGACAAGTTAGTGAGTGCAATTTATGTTAGCACAATGCAGCATATAATCCTACCTGGCTTATTTTGAAAAGTGAAGATCATTTGGTCAAGTGGAAAGGATATTACACCAGTCTTTCTGAATCCTAACAGTTTGAATTGTCAAAGGACTTAGAAAAGGCAATCTTAAATGATAAATCTTTCATATCTAAGACTTTTGTGAAATAACAACTTTAGTCTGGATTATTTCATACACTGAAATTTCGGTTATTCCATATATAAAATGTAAATACATATTTACTTCTGGTTATTCATCCCTCTCTTAAAAACATGCACTGGGAAAATAGTCTGAAATAGAATTCTAAAAATATAAAAACAACTTGTAAACACAGTAACAAAAATATAACTCCTTGCAAACAGTTTCTCAATAGACAAAACTATAAATTTATAGGACAGCAACATAGAATCAACCATATTCTGGCATTATGTTACCTGATCATATTAAGAACATCTGGAAATTTGCTTTTAAAAGATTATTGTGTTTTGCAGATTAAAATGCATCTTGATTATAACGCCAAAAAAATGTCGTAAATTTCAGATTTCCAGATTTAGTATGCTTTATGGAGTATTTCACCATCCAACATTAATTGCTTACCTCTTTCAAGGAATTAATTCTTCTACATGTCTAATAGTAATGCTGGATACTGTAATTTGTTTATTATTGCTGTTTTGAAATTAATTTAGATAAATTTAATTTATTTTTTAGTTTTGAAACACCAAGCTAAATTGATTTAATTCCAAATTTTATAACAAACGTATTTACAATTTCTAACAAGTGTTTATAATGCGGCAACTATCAATTCTTAGCGTTACATGAAAGACCAATGAAATGAGAGGAATCCCACTGATAAGGTAAAGCTGACATCAGCTGGTGCAAGGTGGTAATAGTTCAAAACAAATGTAATTCCTGGAATTCCTCTACAATTTACAATGTACTTTTAACTCATTAATTAAAACATTGATTTAAAATTTAGTATCACAATTCATTATTCTTTGAGTTGAAGGAGACAATAAATTCAATGTGTCTCTGCTCCCAAGGGGTTTTCAGTCTAGTGGCAATAAAATATGCACATATGTGGCCAAAGGCAATGTGTACTCTCATACAAGCAAGAATGGAGGCACAAAGATAATCTTGGGAAATGAGATAGTCTATCCATTTTAATTTAGCAAGATTTCAAACTAGAGGAGACAGTTGACTTGGTCTTTAAAGCAAAGAAGATTTCAAGTATTAAAAAAATGGGAGACTATTCCACACAGAGAAGCTATCTCTGTAGGTTAGCAATGTATTTAATTTTTTACAGATTAGGGCAAACTAAGCAATGTAGAAGGCTATAACAAGAGAAAGAATCAGAGCCAGTACTTGAACTTTTAATTTCTGTGTCAATATGGTTTCTCTGATATCACACTGCCTCCTTCTTAAGGTGAGGCAAAATTCCTGCAACTATCTAAGGCCTCTTTTTATTCTTCCTGTTGCCACACCCTTTACAGGACTTTGCAAAGATGTCCAGAGAAAGCTAGAGAGACAGCCATTTCTTCACAAAACACATCACTTTGCAGCTTGTGTCTGAAAACCAGGATAAGGCAGCTAGATGTGCTTTCGACCCCCTTTCCTCAGCATTATCCATTATCTCAAAGGAATGGGAGTTTGTGCTTTCACCACATGGCATGCTCAATAAAATTTTGATCCATTCCCTTAAACCTTCCATTTTTCTACTTCAGTTTTGAAAAGTGCTCCAAATTCCAAGAACTCGTAATTCATAACGTGGGGGAGGTTGCAGATTTTTGGCTCAGGAGGTTGTGCAGATGTTATTCCTTAAGGAAGACGATCATGATTGCCTATGTGAGTAATGGCTGTGAGTAGGCAAAGAGCCAAAAGTTCTCTTATAGCAGAATGTATAAACCATTCTCCTACTGAAAGAAGCCCCCCAGTAGGATAATATATTATTACACATGATTCAAATTACAGGATCTGCAGCAGGGGAGCTCGTGGCTGATTCAGGACAGTCGCAGCCTGAATACTGATGATGGGATGATGGAATGCCTTGTGAATTAAAAGGGCCATGGCGCCTAAATCCTTTATATGCTCTAAAAGTGACTGTGCCTATCATTGTCCTCTTCAAACTTCCTAAAGGAATCATACAGTGTTAAGGAAACCCTTGTCAAAGTTTCAAAAATTCCATGTTTTATATAATTATATTCAAAACATTCTTATAAAAATAAAGATGAAAACTTGATTTTCTCTGCAGAAACTGCGTTCACTTAATGCCAATATACAATGAAGATATGGCTTAAGAGCAATCATATTTAAGTCTGTCAGTTTTCACTCTTTGGGATGCTATAAAGCAAACTGAAATCTTCTCATGCCACATGTCCTAACCTACTTAAGTTTACCTATATAAAAATTGACTTTACTCCTGATAAATAAGCTAAATTACAACGTGCTGCACAAAATTGTGTTTACAAAGGTTTATTGCTACTAAATGAATCTGTTTGCGTTTAGTCTATGTTAATTGTGTAACCCTCCAATAAATGCACTAATGGTATTGCATCAGGAATGGAGCTCAAGAATTTTTTTTTACGTAATACCAAGACTGATGTTAAATATTATACATTCAGAAAACCAAACAGCTTTTCAGGGCTATATTCTGAAATAACACATAAACTGGTCCCTTAACTTCTTTTCAAACTGGCTCTTGTATTCAAGTTTTCTAGTAAATGGATGCAAATCAGGTGCATTGTGCTGAGTTGGGAAGAGGGAGATTTGTCCAGAAATGACCTCAGTTCTATTCATTAATAAAATGAAATGTTGGCTGAGAGCAGTAAAGAATGAAATATAACAAGAGTGAACTTTCCTCTATTGTGACAGATGCACATAAGATCTTTTTGGATAAAGCACTGTATGTAAAATGGCCACTGCAGCATAAAATCTGGAAACATTAAAGGAAGCACTAACAGGAGATTGCTAGAAAAAATTGTAAATTCCGTGGCAATGCCCTTGTATCCCCTATCACCTTGTACAATTCTGAACCCTGACTTGGAGAAAGCTTGCTATTTATAAAGGGAAGGGGTCACACAAAAACAAAGACATTTTTTTTCCCTGACACTTTTAAGAAAGAGAAGCTAATTTTTCAAGGTCCAAACAAAATAGAATTGTACCCAGAATCACTTTCGAAGACTGCAGACACCAATAGAGGGAAAAGAAAGAAACAAGCTATCAGTGAGAATGTAGCCACATTTTTACATAGCGACTTAAATTATGCCAGCAGAATAATTAATGGAAAGACCTAATATGGCGGGGGTGGGGGGGTAGGAAAGAAGGGGGAGACTATGTTAAACAAAGTTCATTACTGCATGATGTAAATGAGTTTCTCACCAGTGATGTCACTGATTGGCTGAGCTGCAAAGCTGGCTTCGAGCATGGCCGGATTGGCTGCTAGCTCTTCTGGTGCCTGCCTGCTTGGGCAGCGGTTGAACCAGATACTTTCTGTCTCCCTTGTTGTCGTTTGAAGCAAATCTTGTTCAGCCCAGCTGTGTCTCCATAGTAGTGGCACCCTAAGAGAAAGTCTCCCTCCTGCTTCCCCCAGCTCGTCTGTGAGGCAGTCGCTGCTGTGAAATACCAGCCCTTGGCACCAAGCCCAGACAGCATTCTCAGATCCATCTATAACACACACATACAAAGAGAAAAATAATAATAATTAAAAAAAAAAAAAAACCAGTTCTTTCATCTGAATTGCATCCTAAAGAGGATTAAGAAGGCTTCCATTGCAACTGATTGTGTTCTTTGAATCTGATGGATAAAATTGTTTTGAAATACAGTATCCTTTCATCTGCAGTAAAACACCATTGGATAAAACTAGTTAAAAAGATGGAAGGGAAACTCCCCTCTCCCATGTTTACCTTGATTACAGAAAAATAATTCTTCATTTCCCTCCTAAGTATCGTGACTGATGGTTTTGGTCCCCTACGAGAATTTTAAACTCTCACCAGATTTCTAATTATATCCGAGTTCTTATATTCAGTATTCAGGTTAAGACAAGGGATCTTAATTAGCGTTCTTTTTTAGCTATGCAAAATGAGACAGGGCATGATACAGAAACAATCTATGGAGAAACAGAGAGAAAGGAAAAAAAAAAAAAAAAACCTGTGCAGCTTTTACTGTTGAGCTGACATCCCTCCTTCCGGCTCTACCCTCCACCCCCCTTGCAAAAAAAAAAAAAAAAAAAGAATGCAGTCATATGAACTTTACCAGACAATGGAGTACCTACAGGCTCTCCCCTAGACAAGTCCTTTATAACCAGCCTGTGCTATGTGCTGCAGACAGTGGCCAATCGGCAGGATCCGTTCTGCAGCAGGGACACAATAGGTGCATTGGCCACACTGTCCTCCTAGCCCTTGACAGCAGTTCAGGTTCATTTATTGTGCATTGGAAGGCACATATGCCTTTAATATTCACTGTAAAATTATCAGTGAGGCTGCCTTTATTTCACCGAAATTACATCAACCTAATTACTGTGCACAGGCTGCAATAACACTGTTTGCACAGAGTGGCGCATAGGCATGCATTCCATAAAAATATTCATGAACATGTTTGCTTATTTCAATAATAAAATTCACCAATTATTTCCTACCCAGAATTTAATGCTTCCTCCAGAAGACATCACCAAACAGTCATCAGTTCTCCACTTCAAAAGAAAAATGTATCAAATACATATGTATATATGTATTGGTATTTATATAAATATTATTTACATATTGTGAGGTATGGGGTTGAAACCTAGTCAGCACATAAAAGGTTATTAAAGACCTAAGGCATTTTTCCCTTGTTACTAGGGATCAAAGTGAAGTAATAAGTGAATCTGCATGCATCACCACAGCCATGAATAGATGCCGATTTATTAGGAGCCCAACTATCATGAGTATCTGCATGTCTCGTTTATGTATTTTCATATTACATAATTATAGCATCTCTTGCAGCACTGATTCAAAATGCTTGAGAAATTAAGTTTCACTATTCACGTATCAGTTAAACAGAATTGGGCACAGTCAGTGGTAGGAATGGTTCACTAATTTATCTTTTTGTTGTTGTTTTATGCATGCTACATTTACATATTCATGAACAGAATAGCTATTTTGACTGCTGATTCTGCAGCAGGAGATGAAAAGGAACGTTGTCCAACATACAGAATGTATTAATTTCTACAGAGAAAATGGCAGCATATCATGACAAGGAAAAGAAGATGATGGGGGTTTCATCTGGGGATGACTGCAATGTATCAAAAAGGATATGGGTACACAACCAACCAAAATATGTGTAAGTATAATGAGCTTGGAAGGTAATCCAATTTACATTGTTCATGGCCATTCAGCCACACAGTATGGAAATAATTGTTTTGAAATAGCTCTGGTCTTTGTAGGTTAAACTGTGTATTGTTTTATAGCTATGTAGAATATCATCAAAATGCAGTGTTCTTAGAAGTTCCGTGCTTTATCATAATTTCATAATTTATGTCTTTGTCATTCCAAGTTAGAAAGTTAAGCTTTGAACATTGATTATTCCCTGAGGTGGAATTTTCTAATGTGGCACTGTGGGCTAATGCCTCAGACTACAAAGTCATTTGAACTGCAAGGTCAGTGGTTCAAGCTTACCAGCTGCTCCTTGGAAATTCCATACAGGGTCGCTATGGGATGGAATCAACTCGACGGCACCAATATTTATTGGTGTATTTTGATATTTAGTTAACAATTCTTTAGCTAAGAATGGAGTTTATTGTAAGCACCTCAGGAAAAATGAAATCATCTACAGTCGTATACATATATGTATATCATCTAAAATATATCCATATCAAAGGGAAAGGATCCCAATAAGGCTTTTCACCAATTTATATTTTATAGTGTAGTTTTATTTTTGTTTTTAAAACTTGTATCATAAAATGTATACAAGTTGATTTTGCAGTGTATTAGCATTTTCAAAGAAAGGCGTAACTTTTATATATACATTTTCAAAAAACAATTTTTGGTATAAGGGGAAAGAAGTGGGCAAATTCCTGTCTAGGTAAATGTGAGCTTATGAGATTCAAACATAAAAACAACACACACATACAAATAACATAAGAAAATGTTTTGATTCTTAAACAGCTAAACACACTGAAATCAAAATACCTAAAAATCAATGTCAATTAGTTAAGATTTAATGTAAGATGTTTGTTCTCTAGTTGCAGAAAAAATGTGCAGGCAAAAACAAAACAAAAAAACCTTAAAAGTTGGTTACCTTTTTGAGAACCTTCCTGTCAAAGGTTGTTTTCTATAAATCATCAAGTATATCATGAACATTTTGCTATGTAAATAAAATTCTGAAATTTATACTCATTACACACACGCATCAGTCCTGATGTGGTGCTGTAGGATAAGCACTGGCCTAAAAACCACAAGTTTAGTGGTTCAAACCCACCAGCATACACAGGGTCACTATGAGTCAGAACAACTCGACAGCACTTTACAACAAAAACAACAGCCCATGTATATAGCTACGCCTACATGTACATACATACATTTATGCATATACATAAAACATATATTGTTGTTAGGTGCCTTGTAATCAGTTTCAACCCATGGCGAACCCTATGCACAACACAATGGGATACCGCCTGGTCCTGCACCATTCTCACAATTGCTGTTATGTTTGAGTCCACTACTGCTGCCACTGTGTCAATCCATCTCACTGGGGATCTTTCTGTTTTTTCCTGACCTTTCATTTTATCAAGTATGATGTCCTGTTCCAGGGACTGGTCCCTCCTGATAACATGTCCAAAGTATGAAAGACAAACTCTCAGCATCCTGGCATCTGAGGAGCATTCAACTATACTTCTTCAAAGACAGACATGTTTGTTTTTCTGGTAGTCCATGGTACTTTTATTATTCTTTCCCTATGCCATAATTCTAATGCATAAATTCCTCTAGAATCTTCCTTATTCCTTGTTCAAGTTTCACATGCATATGAGGAAATTTTAAATACCATGACTTGAGTGAGCTGTACCTTAGTCCTTAAAGTGATAAATTGTTATATTTGCTGTTTAAAATTTTAAAGAGTTCTTTTGCAGCAGATTTGTCTAATGGAATATATCATTTGACCTAAACCTGCTGCTTCCGTGAGCATTGATTGTGGATCTAAGCAAACTGAAGTCTTTGACAAATTCAATTTTTTCTCTGGTTATCATGGTGTTATTTATTGGTCCAGTTGTGAAGATTTTTGCTTACTTTAGATTGAGGTGCAATCTATCCAGAAAGGTATAGGCTTTTATCTGTGCCCTTCAGTGTAGATCTTTATTTCAAATATTCTTGGCTTCTAATAAGCAAGGTTGTCTCATCTGCCTATCACAGACTAATGCCAATTTTGATGCCACCTTCTTCTTCATAGAATCCAGCTACTCAGATTATTTGCTTAGCATATTGATTGAATGAGTATGGTGAAAGGGTACACCCTGGTGCACACCTTTCCTGATTTTAAACCGTTGCTCAATGTACAAGTTCCTCATGAGGTCAACGAATAGATCTGCAATTCTAATTATATACAACATTATCCATAGTTTGTTATGGTCCACACAGTCAAATGCCTTTGCATTTTCAACAAAGCACAAGCAAGCATCTTCTTGGTATTTGCTTTCAGACAAACTCTATCTGTTGGCAGTAATGCCATCCCTCGTCCCATGTCCTACTCAGAAACTGGTTTGAGTTTCTGGCAGCTTCCGGTCAATGCTACAATTGTTTTTGAATTATCGTCAGCAAAATTTTGCTTGCATATAATATTAATGATATTGTCTGATGATTTTCACATTCTGTTGGGTCACTTTTCTGTGATGGGCAAAAATATGGATCTTTTCCAAATTTCTTGGTATAAATGAGTGAGTGCTTCAAGTACTGCATCAGTTTGTTGAAACATATCAACTTGTACTCCGACAATTCCTGGAGTCTTGCTTTTTGCCAACGCCTTTAGTGCATCTTGGATTTCTTCTATCAGTACCATGGATTCTTGAAATGGTTGGACATTGATAATTTCTGTTGGTACAATGACTGTATATTTCTTTCACTTTTTTTTTTTTGATGCTTCCTGAATCATTTAATATTTTGCCCATATTGTAAATCAAAGCTTGAATTTTTTCTTCATTTCTTTCAGCTTGAAAAATGCTAACCATATTCTCTTTCT
>NW_006408609.1:10644605-10645591 GCF_000296735.1 Chrysochloris asiatica | reverse complement strand
GGATTTTTCCTGCTGGTCTTTCTTTCAAGAAGTATCTTCTGTTCCTCTAGCTGTTCCAGGCTGGTCTGCTTGTCTTTTCAAGTGGAACTTTCCCACCTCAGAAGATTCTTGAAGGGGATCAGTATTCCACCTGAGGTCTTATACACTGCAAAGGCTCTGCAGGAAGCCTATTTCACTGTGCAAGTTCTAGCCCCCATTTTAGGTATTCCAATCACTTATAGACTGAAGACAGACTTACAAGCTTGCTATAGTGATGTTTCTGGCTATTTCTTTCTCTCCCCCTCAATTGTCTATTTTACAATAGTAGGCAAGGGAAACCAAGATTCATAAGACAGTCAAATATCTTAACATTATTTCCCCTCTTTTACCCATTCAGATTATGCCTTAATATCTGTATCACAGAGCCCTGTTGTTCCAAGGTTGAACATACATCACTATTTACCTCTGGCCCATTTAGCCCATGCAAACCTACCTAAATGTTCTCCTATCTGCTTTGTTCTTCCATTCCCCTCCCCCTTCTTGTGTATTGCCCCCTCAACACCTGAACTATCATGTGTCTATTCCCTCCTCTGTGCGCTATCTCTCCTACCTTGCCTCACCGCTCCCTCCCACCCCCAGCCACTACACTCCTGGGAATCAACAAAGAATTTTTTTTTTTTCTATTAGTGTGTGCATTTTTTCTTAAGCTTTTACAATAATGGTCTTATGCATTATTTCTCCTTTTGTGACTAATGACTTTCACTCAGCATATTGTCCTCAAGGTTCACCCATGTTATGTGTGGCTTACAGCTTCCTTGCTATTATTCAAGGTAGCATAATATTCCATTGTGTGGATGTACCAAAGTTTGTTTCCATTCTTCCATTGATGGACATTTAAGCTGTATCCATCTTTTTGCTATTGTATATACTGCTGTTATGAACATTGGTGTGCATGTATCTACTCGTGTTATGGCTTGTATTTCTTGTAGATAAATTCCAAGTAGAGG
>NW_006408609.1:10638404-10642829 GCF_000296735.1 Chrysochloris asiatica | reverse complement strand
ACTTTAGTGAAACATATATTAACTTCAAATTAAATACATGTGCATAATGAAATACTTTTTTGCTATAAATATATTGCATTTCCATTCATCCTGGCATCAAGTGAGAGAGAACAGTTGGTTATGGTCTTATTAGTAATAATATAATTTATCTGTGTATAACATGCATAAAATATTTCATATATGTGAATGCATATATTTTCAGTGATAACATTTGTTAAATCTGGAAATTTAAAATATTACACCTATATACTGATGAAAATTTAATGGCAAATAATAGAGAAGCTTAAAGCCAGATTAAGACAAGGATATAGAAGAAGGGATATCATTGCTGAGGTCAGATGGATCTTGGCTGAAAGCAGAGAATGCCAGAAAGATGTTTATCTGTGCTTTATTAACTATGCAAAAGTTTTTGACTGTGTGGATCATGAGATTACATTGCAGAGAATGGATTTTCCAGAACACTTTATTGTGTTCATAAAGAATTTGTATATAGACCGAGAGGCAATCATTCAAACAGAGCAAGGGACACTGAATTGATTAAAATCAGGAAAAGAGTGTGCCAGGATTCTATTATTTCACCATACATATTAAATTTGTATGCTGAGCAAATAATCTGAGAAGCTGGATTATATGAATAAGAACGTGGCATCAGGATTGAAGGAAGACTCATTAACAACCTGTAATATGCAGATGATAAAACCTTGCTTGCTGAAAGCAAAGAGATTTAAAATACTGACTGATGAGGATCAAAGACCTCAACCTTGGGTATGGGTTTAACCTCAATGAAAAGATGTAAAGAGGGAGCTTAGTTTCAGAGGGTGTGGGGGAAGGCAGAATCTCCACTGAGTGGTTTCCAACCTGTCTAAAAGGGACTGGTGAAAGGATATGGGGGAAAGACTCTTGTGGTTCAATAGTGAATAATTGTTATCAGAACTTATTGTGAATGTTGCAAATATAAAGGTAGATGTTTTGTAACAAAAGGAGGGGAGTGGTTGATCTTGCAGTCCAGGAGTGGAGGAGCCTGGGACCATCAAGGAATAAGAGCAGAGTGCAGGACCTATCTACAGAAGCAGAGACACCAAACATGGAGGCAAAGATGACAACATGGAGAGACGGAGTGGCTGGGGACTTGAGACTCAACGAGGGAAATGGGCTGTGTGCTGGTGGCCAGAGGGCTAGTGTGCAGTGTATACTCTTTGATTGTTTGAATGGATATGTATTCTTGAGTGCTTTGATGTACATCCAAAAAGACAACAACAAAAACCAGAGGGATTGGAAGCAAATGCTCTTGAATGATGATACATGGAGGGGATTGATATCATTGCAATGAAACAAAATACGATAGGATGAATGTAAAGCTGATGCTGTCTCATGTAAACTATCACTCAATTCACATTAAAAGCGTATTGAAAAATAATAATAACTAAATAATTACTTAACCATTCACATGCAATGTAATCTATGGGTGGCTTTTTTCCCCTTGCTATCATGTGGCACTCTGGGTAAATGCACCAGTCTGCAAAGCCATTTGCACTGCAAGGTCAGTGGTTCAAGCTCACCAGCCGCTCCTTGCGAACCCTATCCAAGGTCGGAACTGACTCAATGGCACTTCAAAGCAACAACAACAACATCAGATACTCTAATGAATCGTTTTGTGCTTCAATTTTTCTTCCTTATTTGTTTTTCCTTACATTATTAGGAGTGGAATTACTGTGGCGATAGGATAAAAAGCTACTCTTATGTAGTAAATTCACATTGTTGTTGTTGTTGTTGCTAAGTGCCATTGAGTTGGTTCCAACTCATACCAATCCTGTGAAGCCTTTATGAGGAGTGGCTGGTGGATTTGAACCACTGACCAAGAGATTCAAACCAGCTTTCCAGTCCAGTGCACTGTCCTTCAGAGCCACTAATATCTAATATTGATGTCTAAGGGAAGGAGAGGTTCACTGTGAGTTAAAACCGACTTGAACAATGACATCTTCCTTTCTGATATTCATGAGTTGCTCCTTTCTCTTTTGAACCAAAGTTTTTTTTGTTTGTTTGTTTTCAGTGGGAAACTTGGAATATTGTTTGTTTGTCTGAGGTGTTCAGAGAGAATATAAAGCTGGAAGGAGTATCTGTTGCTAGACAAGACTGGAAGATAAAATACAACTGCTAGCTGCAATGAAGATTCACTCATGTTATTGTTATTATTTTTAAGTACCTAGGAGCTGGTTCCGACCAAGAGCGACCCTCTATAGGGTTTCCAAGGAGTGGTTGGTTAAAACCACCGACTTTGCATTTGAGAGCATTATCCAAGGCATTATCGGCATAAAGATCAGTTTAGCTTACCTGTACTAAATTCTAATGCTGTAACTATCCATTTGTTTTAGAGTCTGTTCATGAGATATGGAGTCCTGTTGTAGCACTGTAGGATAAGCACTGGACTGCTAACCACAAGGTCAGTGATACAAGCCCACAATCCACTCCTCAGAAATCCTGCACACTGTCACTATTAGTTGGAACTGACTGGAGAGCGTACCACCAGCAACAACAGTAATGTGAACTACTGGATTACAGAAAATAAAAAATATAGAAACATTAAAAGTAATTTATAGCCAGCCACCTTTAAGTTAGTTCTACTGTATGGGAGTTAAGTAGAGTGAATGGAGTGAATTAAAGGAAATATGAAATAAGGTATTGGTGACAAATTAAAGTGAAACACATAGCTGTCTGATTAAGTGCTGGAGAAAGCAATACATTACCAACCAAAGAAGGAAACACCAAAACCTATTTGAGATTACCAATTCTAGGGCAGGTATACAATCATGGTCTTTATTTTCCAGTCTCTAACAATCTTGTATGTATGTGTGATTAAAACTGTGCTGTTTACAACATGGGTGAGGTTTTCCCCAAATTCTTATTAGGGGCACCCTCATCCAATTCCCAGGTCATAAAGCAACTTTTGAAAATACTTTGGGTGACAGCAATCAGAGCAATGGGAAGCTTATTTGATGCTGCTCCCACAGAGGAAAATATTTCTGCCATCTTAATGTCACAAATATGTGTTGTTGTTCTTCACTGATATCCAGTATGCTCCAAGTCATGCTGACCTTATGTGGCACAGAATGAAACACTGCCAGGCTCTGTGCCATCTGCATGATCATTGGTATGTTTAAATCCACTGTTGTTCTGATTGTGTCACTCCATCTCATTGAGGGTTTCCCTCATCTTTTGCTTCTTCTCTACATTAGGGTCACTGCTCATTGGTCAGTTCATTGTACTGTGGTGACTTATGTGTTGCTGGGATGCTAAAAGCTATGACACAATAATTTTAAATACCACCAGGGTTGCCTATGGTAGACAAGTTTCAGCAGAGCTTCCAGATTAAGATAGAGTAGGAACAAGCAGAGGCAGACCACTTCGGAATGGTTAGCTACAGAAAACCTTATGAAGAGCAGTGGAACATTGTCATACATAATGCTGGAAGATGAGTGGATCAAATCTTTAAGAACCTCTGTTTACAGATATGGCAAATTAAAAATGGGAAAAAAAAAACAGCTGTAAACATCCATTAATAATCTGAATGTGAAACGAATAAAGTAGGAACATTGAAAGTTGTCAAAAATGAAATGCAATGCATAAAGACAGATATCCCAGGTAAAAGTGAGCTGAAATAGATTGATATTGACTATTTTGAATCAGACAATCACATACTTACTATGCTGGGATTGACAAATGGAAGATAAATTATATTAAATTCAGGTAAAAAAGAGCATTTCAAAATTCATCTTGAAGTGCAATGCTGTATTTAATAGGATAACATCAATAGTCCTTCAAGAAAGATCAGTTGGCATTGCTATTATTCAAATTTATAGATCAATCACTGAAGCCACTGATGTGAAATTGAAGAACTCTACCAACTTCTTCAAGACTCCTGGTGTGGTGCTCTAGGATAAGCACTGCACTGTGAACCACAAGGTTGGCAGTTCAAACCCATCAGCTGCTCCTCAGAAACCCTATATCACGTTGCTATGGGTCAGAATCAACTCAACCACACTTAAGAGCAACAATAACAACCAACTTCTTCATGTGGAAACTGATCAAAGCAAGATGCATTGATAATTACTGGTAATTAGAAAGCAAAATTTGGAAACAAAGAGGAAAGATCAGCCATTGGGAAATATGATGCTGGAGATCTCATGATAGAAGTTTGCAAGACGAATGACTTATTCATTACCAATACCTTTTTTCAGCAGCATAAAAGGTAACTATACACCTTGGACTTACCAAATACACTGGAATCAAACTGAGTATATCTGTGGAAAGAAATGATGGGAAGGCTCAATAATCATCAACCAGAACAAAGTCAGGGCAGACTGTGAAACAGACTATCAATTGCTCATATGCAAATTCAGGCTGAAGCTAAAGAAAACTAAAACAAGC
>NW_006408609.1:10610986-10637449 GCF_000296735.1 Chrysochloris asiatica | reverse complement strand
AAAAAAAACCCACAAAAAAAGCAAGGCTATGTTTCAACAAACTGGTGCAACATTGGAGGTGCTCACTTGAATATGCTAAGAAATTTGGAAGACAGTTACCTGGCCAACCTATTGGAGGAGAGCCATACATGTACACATTTCAAAGAAACATAGCCCAACCTAAAACAGAAATAATTGAACAATATCATTAACATCACATGCAAGTAAAATTTTGCCAAAAATAATTCAAAAATCATTACAGCAGTGCATATACAAGTAGCTGCCAGATATGCAGGAGGGATTCCAAAGAGGACCTGCAATCAGGGATACCATTTCTAAAGTCAGGTGTACCTTGGTTGAAAGTAGAGAATACCAGAAAGATATTTACTTGTGATTTTTTTGTCTATGAAAAGGCATTTGGCTGTGTGCATCATAATGAACTATGGATAATATTGCGAAGAATGGGAATTCTAGACCACTTTATTGTGCCCATGAGGAATCTGTACATAGACCAAGAAGCAGTTGTTCGAACGGAACAAGGAGGCACTCAATGTTTTAAAATCAGGTACTAAATGTGCCTGGGTTGTATCCTTTTATCATACTTATTCAATCTGTACGCTGAACAAATAATCTGATAAACTAGATTATATGAAGAAGAACATGACATCAGGATTAGAGGAAGACTCAACATCCTGAGATATACAGATGACATAACCTTATTTGTTGGAATGTGAAGGGGATTTTAAATGCTTACTGATGACAATCAAGATTATGGATTACATATTAAAGAAAACAAAATTCCTTGTAACTGGACCGATACATAACACCATCACAAGTGGAGAAAAAATTGAGGTTGTCAAATACTTCATTTTGCTTGTATCTACACTCAACACTCATGGAAGCAGCAGTCAAGACATCAAATGACATAGTGTAATCTGATACACAAGACCTCTCTAAAGTGTTCAAGAGCAAAGACTGAGGGCTAAAATATACCTGACTGAGCCACAGTATTTCCAATAGCCTCATATGCATGTGAAAAATTGGACAATGAACAAAGAGTATGGAAGAATTGACATATTTGAAATATGGTGTTTGAGAAGCATATTGAAAGAAGAACAAACAAATTTGTCTTGAAAGTACAGCCAGAAGGTTCCTTGAACTAGACTTCCTCTCTCATACTTTGGACACATTGTTTGGAAAGAACAAGTCCCTGAAGAATGACATCATGCTTGGTATAGTGGATTGAAAATGAGGAAAACTCCCAATAAGATGGGTTGACAAGTGGCTGCAACAACGGCTCAAATATAACAACAATTGCATAAAGGGCACAAGACTAGGCAGTGTATAAATGGCATAAGACTTGCATCTAACACCTACATTAAGTATACAATATTGATAATGAAATATATTCAAGACAGGACACTACCCATATACATCTATCCCCCTACCTAACAAACAGCATTAGAACTGAACCATCACTATCTAAAATCTAAATTTACTTTTAACATTTTCTGAGTACATCACATTGAAGGGCATTAATCTCCATCTATGTGCTGTGTTTTCTCATTCTTAATGGAAATCCTCATCGATTACTCAATCTTATTATATTTTGGCTAAGTGTATTAATAGGCTTAGGATGTTAAATTTATGTGTCCCTGGCCATTTGCTCAAACTTTATATTTTAACCAGAGTGACAGATTAATTTCTAAGAAAAACCATTAGCAGTAGTCTCCTCCCTGCTATTAACATGACCTATGAGATGAAAATAATTTGGAACAGCTGGAGGTTGACTTTCCAGGGTAATACTTTCTGACTGTGTCCTATGAAACATGAATCCATATTATTTTGTTGGAGTAAAGTTCTCCATAACTTTTGGAAACTGTCACGTATCACTGGAATGGAATGTATAGCAACAGAGTTGCATTTCTCTGCTGATTTTAGCCAAGCATTGACAAAAAAACTCTAGAAACCTCAGAGATTTGATTAAAGGAAAAGGAAAAAGTGAAGCTTGCTACTTTTTCATTGTAATTGTTTTTTTGTGAGAAATCATTGACATTTTCTAAAATCAATCACATTTTAGTGTTGAGATTTGCAAAATTCTTAGCACACTGTGTTGTTGTTAAGTGCTGTCTAGTCAATTCTGAATCATAACAACCCTATATAGGGTTTCCAAGGAGTGAATGGTGGGTTGAAACTGCCAACTTTGAGGTTAACATTCCAGTGGGCATGTTACAGTGCCCTAAGTACATTCGCTTACATCAATTACTTATTAGTAATTGATTTCCTACTATTTAAATTAACATAAACCAATTTGGTCCTTGAAAGGAAACACTGAGTCCTTTACTTTCAGAGTTCCATAATGAAATATTTACAGATAGAATGTATAAGATTTGCTTTTATATAATCTGGAGTGGGGGACATGAAAGGAGTAGATAGGGCATTAAAATACTCTCGTGTTAATCTGGAGCATGAGTACACGAGTGTTTTTATGGCCTTTACTATATCTCATGCACTCACTACTATATTTAAAAGCTGTGTGTGTGTTTAAGCACCTCTATAATGTCTACATAAATAGCCTCTGACTATCCTGGCCTCCAAGAAGCACTCTGCTATCCTGGCCTCCAAGAAGCACTCTGGCTGCACTTCTTCCAACAAAGATCTGATTGTGATTTTGGCAGCCCATGGCATTTTCAATAATCTCCTCCAACACCATAACTCAAAAGTATCAATTCTTCTACAGTCTTCCTTATTCACTGTCCAGCTTTTGCATGCATATGAGGTTATTAAAAATACCATGGCTTGGGTTGGGCAACCCTTAGTCCTCCAACTGACAATTTTGCCCTTGAACACTTTAGAAAGGTCTTGTGCAGCAGATTTGCCTAATGCAATACATCATTTGATTTCTTGACTGCTGCTTTCATGAGTGTTAAAAAGTTGATCAGAGCAGAATGAAGTCTTTGACAACTTCTATCTATACTCCTTTTTATGGATATTGTTTATTGGTCCACTGGTGAGGATTTTTGTTATCTTTACATTGAGGCACAACCCGTACCATAGGCTGTGGTCTTTGATCTTCATCAAGAAGTATTCTGTCTTCTTTGCTTGCAGCAAGCAACGTTGTATCATCTGCGTGTCACAGATAGTTTATGAGTCTTCTTCTAGTCCTGATGCCACATTTTTCATCACATAATCCAGTTTCTCAGATTACTTTTTCAGGATACAGATTGAATAAGTATGGGGTAAAAAATACAACCCTTGAGTACAACTTTCCTAATTTTAAACCATTCAGTCTTCCTATTTTCTTTTTTAAAAACTGCCTCTTGGTCTGTGTACAGGTTCCTTAAGAGCACAATGAAATGTTCCAGAATACTCATTCTTCCCAATGTTATCCATATCTTTTCATGATCCATACAATTGAAAGCCATCTCTTCCCATAGATACAGTCAATTTGATTTCTGTGTGATCTTTCTGTTGAAGTCCATGAGTATAGTTGCTTTTTATGTGGTTGTAAAAAGCTACTATCTTGTAAAATTCTATCATGCAATTTCCAGCATTGTTTATATGACCAAGGTCATATTTTACTATGGATCCTTACTATTTCCTAATTTTATTTTCCAATCACCAGCAGTTAGCAATACCTTTTGAATGCATGTTTGGTCAATTTCAGATTGAACAAGTTGGTAGAATTATTCAGTTTCATAATCTTTGGCTTTTTTGTGGTTGGTGTGTAAATTTGAGCAATAGTGTTATTAAGTGGTCTTCAGTGTAGGCATACAGATATTATCCTGTCACAGACAGCATGGTACTTTAAGATAGATCTTGAGATGCTCTTTTTGACTATGAATATGGTGCCAATTCTCTTTAACTTTTTCTTTCCTGGCATAGTAAACCATGTGACTGTCCAATTCAAAATGCCCAATACCAGTCCAATTCAGCTCACTAAATAACTAGGGTATCGATGTTTACATGTTCTGTTTTATTTTTAATTACTTCTAATTTTCCTAGATTCATACTTAGTACATTGTATTGTTCTTAGTCGGTAATCTCTGCTTAAACCTGTCCACCATGGGTTCCCCTGCTGGTATTTTAAATATTGGTGGCATAGATTCAAGCATCACCATAGCAACACAAGTCACCTCATTCCAACAAACTAACAGACAAGCAGTAGAATATTAAGTTATACCATATTAAATTGAGGGTGTCTTGCAACTTGAAAAATGCAATCAATGTCACTGAATTATACATGCAGAAATTATAGAGATGATATATGGTTTGGTTTGTATATTTTCATCACCATTTTTAAAGTTAAATGCAGACAAACTACACACTGACTTTTAAAATAAATAAGATTGTTTTAACTTAACAAAGTTAAATGAGAGAAAAAAAGGCATAATTTAAGAGAAATATAAGGTTAATTATTTTTTCCAAAGGAGGCTGTTTGATATTTTCTTTGGAAAAGTTGACAAAGCAAAAAAAGTAGAAAGACTACCACAAAGTTAAATTTTTATTGATTTTAATGAAATTTCCCAGCCCCAACTCCATTTTGTCAATAAAGAAGTAGAAATTTGTTGCACAGATACACAAATTCTATGGTGGTATTATTACATTTAATCTTTCTAAAATCCACAGAGGTGTTTGATATTATAATCAGAAAGGATTATTTTCAGAGCAGAAAATATTCATTTTTTTAGAAAATATATTGCTCTGATTTTATCCAAGTACAATCTATGATCAAACAAGAGTGAGATAAGAGAATTCAAATCTGATGTACTTCTTTTTCTTTCTGAAGTTTGATTGACATTTCTCTGGTACTTGAGACTGTTGCTGTCAAATGCCATCGAGTCTGTTCTTACTCAAAGCAACTCTGTATAAGGTTTCCAAGGAGCAACTGGTGGGTATGAACCACCAAACTTATGTTTAGCAGTCCTGTGCTTATCTCATTGCGTCACACTAGGACTCCAATATTTAAGACTAGAGAACATAAATTCTAAAATGGTTTGCAGCAGTAATAAGACAACATGAAAAATTATGCTTGCAAGGAAAAAATCTCCAACTAGCAGAGAGAAATTAGAAAGAAGCCTTGGAGTGGAAAGAAGGAAACTTGTACAAGTTAGATTTGGGAACTGTAGTAAAGAGGACTATGGTACTGATCCACAGAGGAAACAATCTTATATTAATTGCCACTTCCAAAACCGCTGCCATCAAATTGAATCTGCCTCATAGTTACACTGTAGGAATGAGTAGAACTGCTTCTCATTGTTCCTGAGACTAAATCTTTACTGGAGCAAATAGCCTTTTTTTTTTTCTTTCTTGGAGTGGATGGTGGGTTTGAATCACTAACCTTATAGTTAACAGTCCTAAACTTAACCCACAGCACAAGTAGTGTTGCTAATACTAACTCAGAACTCCAAACTTCATTTCTGAAAAGATGGTCTTTACAGACAAAGTGAATGAAAAACTTGAGTGAAAAAGATTGTCTGAAAGGATCTCATAAGTACAGGATAATTTGTAGCAGTGCATTAGCCACTAAAACCTTCTCTGATGACATTACTGAGGCAAGTGCCTCAGTTCCCTTGTCCACTATGCAACATAGGAGACATAACTAAGATAAGGATATCAGCATGACTCACCAAGTTCTTAAAGTTGCCTTTCCTTGCAATCACTGCAGAAATATATAAAAGTAAGTTTGTATCCCCTTCCTTCCCGTGCCATGAATGATTCCTAACAGACTACTGGATTCATACATATTGTTGTTTTTCTTGTTGTATGCAACTGACTTGATTCCAGTCCATAGAGACACTATAGGACAGACAAGAATTGTCCTATAGGAATTCCTAGGCTACAATCTTTACAGAAGCATTGGCCAATTCTTTCCCCCAGCAGAGCTGATAGTGGATTTGAACCAAATATTTTTTTTTATTAAACCAAGCATTTAACCAGTGAGCCCACAAGATCTCTGAACAAGTAATTGTTGTTTTTAGGTGCCATCGAGTCGGTACCAACCCATATCAACCTTATGCACAGCAGAACAAAACACTGCCGGATCCTGGGCCAACCTCACCACTGTTGCCACACTTCAGTCCATCGATGCTGCCACTTGGCCAATCCACCTTGTTGGGGGTCTTCTTTGTCTCTGATCCTCCACCTTACCAAACATGATATCCTTCACCAGTGATTGGTCCCTCCTGACAATATTTCCAAAGCATGAGAGATGAAGTTTGGCCATCCTGGCCTCCAAGGAACACTCTGGCTGCACTTCTTCCAAAACAGATTGAGTGGTCCTTTTAGCAGCCCATGGCACCTTCAATACTCTCCTCCAACACCATAACTCAAAAGCATCAATTTTTCTACGTTCTTCCTTATTCACTGTCCAGCTTTCACATGCAAATGAGGTTCTTGAAAATACCATGGCTTGGGTCAGGCCAAGCTGACCCAAGTCCTCAAGCTGACATCTTTGCTCTTCAACACTTTAAAAAGGTCTTGTGCAGCAGATTTGCCTAATACAATACGTCGTTCGATTTTTTGACTGCTGCTTCTGCGAATGTTGATAGTTGATCCAAGAAGAATGACGTCCTTGACAACTTCAATCTTTTCTCCATTGATAAGAATGTTGTTTATTGGTCCAGTGGTGAGGATTTTTGTTTTCTTTACATTGAGATGTAATCCATACCAAAGGCTATGCTCTTTGATCTTCATCAGTAAATGTTTTAAGTCCTCTTCACTTTCAGCAAGCAAGGTTAAATCATCTGCATATCGCAGGTTGGTAATGAGTCTTCTTCCAATCCTGATGCCACATTTTTCTTCATAGAACCCAGCTTCTTGGATTATTTGCTCAGCATACAGGTTGAATAAGTATGGTGAAATAATACAACCTTGTCGCACATCTTTTTTAATTTTAAAACATTCACTACCCCCATATTCTGTTCAAACAACTGCTTCTAGGTCCAGGTACAAATTCCTCATGAGCACAATTAAATGTCCTGGAATACTCATACTTCGCAATGTTGTCCATAGCTTGTCATGATCCACACAATCGAAAGCCTTTGCATAGTCAATAAAGCACAAGTAAACATCTTTCTGATATTCTCTGCTTTCAGCCAAGATCCATCGGACATCAGCAATGATATCCCTCGTTCCACAGCCTCTTCTGAATCTGACTTGAACCGCTGGAAATTCTTTGTCAATGTATGCTTGCTGCTGTTTCTGTATCACCTTTAGCAAAACTTAGTTGCATGAGATATCAAAGAGCTTGTCTGATGATTTACAAATTCCACTGGGTTACCTCTCTTTGGAATGGGCACAAATACGGTCTCTTCCAATCAGTCGGTCAGATTTCTTGGCAGAGATGAGTGAGTGCCTCCTGTGCCACCTCACTTTCTTGAAAGATTTCAAGTTGTATTACATCAATTCCTGGTGCCTTCTTCTTTGCCAATTTCTTTAATGCACCTTGGACTTCTTCCTTCAGTATCATTGGCTCTTGATCATACGCTACCTCTTGAAACAATTGAACATATACCATTTCCTTTTGGTACAGTGACTCTGTGTATTCATTCCATCTTCTCTTGATGCCTTCTGAAACATTCAATAATTTGCCCAGAGAGTTTTTCAATAACAAAAGTCGAGGCTTGAATTTTTTCTTCAGTTCCTTCAGCTTGAGAAATGCTGAGCATGTTCTTCCATTTTGGTTTTCTGATTCCAGATCTTTGCACATTTTGTTGTAATATTTAGCTTTACCTTCTTGAGCTGATCTTTGAAATTTTTTCTTCAGCTCTTGGACCTCCTCATTTCTTCCATTTGCTTTAGCATCTCTATGCTGGCGAGCAAGTTTCAGTGTCTCTTCTGACATCCATTTTGACCTTTTCCTTCTCTCTTACCTTCTCAATGACTTTTCGTTTTCTTCATGTATGATGTTCTTGATGTCATCCCACAACTCTTCTGGTCGTTGGTCTTTAGTGTTTAATGTGTCATATCTGTTCTTCAGATGATCTCTAAATTCAGGTGTGATATATTCAAGGTCATATTTTGGCTCTCATGGACTTGTTTTCATTTTCTTTAGCTCCAGTTTGAATTTGCTTATGAGTAATTGATGGTCTGTTCCACAGTCTTCCCCGGCCTTGTTTTCATTGATGATGTGGAGCTTTTCCATTGCCTCTTTCCACAGATGTAGTCAATTTGATTTCTATGTATTCCATCTGGTGAGGTCCATGTATATAGTTGTCTCTTATGCTGTCTAAAGAAGGTATTCGGAATGAACAAATCATTGGTTTTGCAGAATTCTATCATGCGTTCTCCAGCATCATTTCTATTACCAAGGCCATATTTTCCAATTACTGATCCTTCCTCTTTGCTCCCAACCTTTGCATTCCAATCACCAATAATGATCAGTACATCTTGATTGCATATTTGATGAATTTCAGATTAAAGAAATTGATCAAACAAAAGTTAACACTTTTAAAAAATACATTTTAAAAAAAGTATTAACTGTGCTTCCCTGTCGGCACATGGATATTATCCTGTCACAGACAAATAATAGTAGGGGTGCTATTCTGGGCATGCCATGATTACCTAAAAAGTCAAATGATAAGAGAAGGAGGTACAAATGCTTCCAAATGCTTAGGCAAGATTGGCTCCAATTAACAATATTCTCATTACACAACCATATTAGGAAATCACACTAATTATGTATACCAAAATGAAGACTTTGCATGTGAAGGTTTAACCCAGAAAGATGATGAAATATTAGACAGTAACTGCTGTGATCTTTCAGTAAGTGAAATATTTAAGAAATCTAAATCCTAGTGTGACCTTGTAGGATAAGCACTAGACTACTAATCAAAAGGTTGGTGGTTCAATGCCACTAATTGCTCTACAGAAACTCAATACAGGGTCACTATGAGTCTGAACTGACTCAATGGCACGTGACATAAGTAAAAATAGAGGTGAAAAAAGAGATGAAGAGAATTTTTTAAAAAAGGATATGGAAGAGTTAAGAGAGGGAATCTAAGAATTAATAACCCATTCAAATCAATAAGGAAAAGGCACACAACTCATTTTAAAAGGTGGCAAAATGTTCAAGAAGACAGTTTACAAATAATAAATCTAAATGGCCAGTAAACATAAAAAAAATTTGGAAAAATCATCATTCACTGAAGAAAAAATATGAAACCAAACTAAGCTATTACTACTACCAATTGTCTGCCAATTTATCCCACTGCAGTGGCTTCTGTGTTGCTATGATGGTGGAAACTATGCCATCAGTATTTTAAATACCAAAAGGATCACTCAGGGTGGACAGGTTTCAGCTGAGCTTCCACATTAAGGCAGACTTGACAGAAGAGGCAAACTACTCCTGAATGTTTAGATACTGAAAATTTATGAAGAGCAGTGAAACACTATCAGATAGTGCCAAGTTATTGAAACAAGATGAATAACAACAGAATAATGCCAGAAATAGTGGCAGAAGATGAGCTCCTCTGGTTGGAAGGCAATCAAAATGCAACTGGAGAACAGAGTTGCCTCCTGAAAGTAAAGTTGACCATGATAACACAAAAGGAATAAAGCCATCAGGACCTTCAGTTGCTGATGGAACACAACTCAAAACTGAATAGAAACATCTGCAAGCAACCATTAACAATTGGAACATGGAATGTATGAAGTGTGAATCTAGGAAAATTGGAAGTTGTCAAAATGAGATAGAATGAATAAAGATCAATGTCTTAGGTATTAGTGAATTGAAATGGACTGGTATTGGACACTTTTAATCTGACAATCACATGGTTTACTATGCAGGCAATGATAAAAAAAAAAAAAGAGCATTTCATGATCTATCCTGAAGTATAATGCGGTCTTTGATAGGATAATATCCATTTGCCTACAAAGAAGACTAGTTAATAGCATTATTCAAATTTATGCACCAACCACTAAAGCCAGTGATGATAAAATTTAAAAATTCTACCAAATTCTTCCATCTGAAATTGATCAGATATACATTGTTAATGTCAGATGGATCTTAGCTGAAAACAGAGAATATCAGAAAGAGGTTTACCTGTGCCTTACTTACTATGCAAAGGCTTTAGACTGTGTGAGTCATGACCAGCAGTGGACAACATTGTGGTGAATGAGTATTCAAGAATACTTAATTGTGCTCATGAGGAATCTGTACATAGACCAAGAGGCAGTCATTTAAACAGAACAAGGGAACACTGAATGGCTTAAAATCAGGAAAGGTGTACAATAGGGTTGTAATCTTACACCATATGTATTCAACCTGTATGCTGAGCAACTAATCTGAGAAGATGAATTATATGAAGAAGAATGGGGCTTCAGGATTTGAGGAAGACTCGTTAACACCTGCAATAGGCAGATGAGACAACTTTGCTTGCTGAAAGCCAAGAGGACTTAAAATACTTATTGATGAAGATCAAACACCACAGCCTTTGGTATGGGTTGTATCTCAATATAAAGAAAACAAAAATTCTCATCACTGAACTAATAAATAGCTTCATGACAATTGGAGAAAACATTGAAGTTGTCAAAAGTATATTTTTATTGGATCCACCATCTACACTCAGGTAAGCAGTAGTCAAGAAATAAAATAATGTAGTGCATTAGGTAAATCTGCTGCACAAGACCTATTGAAAGTGTTCAAGAACAAAAGTGTCAGTTTGTGGACTAAAATGTGCCTGACCCAAACCAGGGTATTTGCAATAGCCTCATATGCATGTGAACATTGGACAATGAATAAGGAAGACCAAAACCATAGAAAAATTGATGCATTTGAGTTATGGTATTGGAGGAGAATATTGAAAGTGCCATGGGCTGCCAAAAGAACCAACAGATCTGTGTTGGAAGAAGTGCAGTCAGAGTGCTCCTTGGAGACTAGGATGGCCAAACCGTCTCTTATACTTCAGACATATTGTCAGGAGAAACCAGTCGTTGGAGAAGGATATCATGTTTGGTAAGGTGGAAAGTCAGAGAAAAAGAGGAAGACCCCCAGTGAGATGGATTGGCAAAGTGGCAGTATCAATGGGCTCACGCGTGACAACAATAGTGAGGTTGGCCCAGGATTGGGCAGTGTTTTGTTTTGCTGTGCATAAGGTCGCTATGAGTCGGTACCAACCTGATAGCACCTAACAACAACAATGTAGCTCAATATTGTGTTCCATATGTTTGTGGATTACCCAGAAGAAAATAACAACAACTGAAGTCCTGGTATGATGCTTTAGTATACGCTCTGGGCTACTAGTTGCAAGGTCAATGGTTCAAACCCACCAGCTGCTCCTCAGAAAACCTATACAAGATTACTATTATTTGGAACCGACTCGACGGCATTGTACAACAACAACATAATAATAAAATCTTTGATAAATTCATCTCAATTTAACGTATTGTTGCTGCTACTAAGTGCTGTTGAGTCAGCTCCAACTCATAGGGATCCTGTGTAGGGTTTCTGAGGAGCAACTGGTGGGCTTGAACCACCAACCTTGTGATTAGCCATTAAGTGCTTATCCTACAGTGCCATACTAGGAGTGCTTTTAGTCTAACATGACCAGTTTTTGTTTTTGTTTTTTAAGTCACTTTAATAATTTTAATAATAACAAGAACTAAAACTAAACTTGTGCCGAAACACATGTAAAAATGAGGAGCTGGTATAGGTGTGAAATCATAACAACTCAAGGTAGGAAACTACAAGGATTAATTCCAGTCTTGTGTTCATCTCTTTTGACCAAAATGTAGATGTACATTTGATAAACAAAAATTAAAGTCTGATCTAGAAAATTAACTTCAAAAGATTTCAAAACAAACTTTCCAAAGCAAACTCTCCCCAACCACATCAACCTCAATTTGCAAGGGGTCAGAGTTCTTCTTTAGTCTTTTTCACAGTAATATTTTTTAAAAGCAGCAAAATAAAAGAGTGGATTCCTAGTGCCAAGCAGTCAACAGAGGAGCCTCCTGTCCCCCAACAAGATGATTGCTTTAGTAGCCGTGTTATGCTCAGTACTTAGCTGGAGAATTAGAAAATATGGCTTTGGTACAAATTTGGTAATGGGTTTCTCAGAAGCTAGGGCCCCTAGTCAGTTAATTTTCTATAGATAAAAGCCTTTGGAGCCATAAGGGTCACTGCATAATACTGAAAGTTTTGGGGAATAAGCATGTGGAATCTTGGTCTGACGCCATAGGATAAGCACTCGACCGCAATGTCAGTTTGAGCTGCAAGGATGGCAGTTCAAATTCACCAGCCACTCCTTAGAAACCCTATACAGGGTTACTGTGAGCCAGAACTGACTGGATGGCACTTAACAACAACAATATTAATGATAAGCTAGACTCCTGGAGTGGTGCTGTAGGATAAGCACAGGATTGCTAACCACAAGGTCAACAGTTCAAACCTACCAGCTGCTCCTCAGAAACCCTATACAGGGTTGCCATGAGTTGGAACTGATTGAAGGCACTAAATAAGAACAGCAATCAATAATAAGTCAGTTCTGGTGTGGCGCTGTAGGATAAGCACTGGCTGATAGATAGGTTTGAATTACAAGGTCGGTGGTTCAAACTCATGAGTCACTCCTCAGAAACCCTATACAGGATTACTATGAGTAAAAACTAACTTAGCAACAATTAATACCAAAAGCTTCTGTTACCAAATTGTTTTAAAATAAGAGTTTAACTCACTTTTTTTTTTCTCTCTCTCTCACTTGTTCACTCTCATTCAAACACTCACACAGATAAATACAAATATATACACATAATCATGTACACACACAGTTATGATACTATATCAATCACTCACAAATTAACCTCTGGGGAAAAGTAGAATGAAAGGTGGATCTCTTTCTAAAGCTTTGTTGTTGTTGTTGTTGTTGTTATGTGCCATGGAGTTGGTTCTAACGCCTAGAAACCCTGTATAGGGTTTCTGAGGCTGTAAATCTTTACAGGAGCAGAAAGCTGGTAGTTTCGAACTGCTGACCTTGAGGTTCACAGTCCAATTCTTAACCACTATGCTACCAAAGCTTTACCATACCTAAAATAATTATACTATTAAAAATACATAGATTACTTGCCCTTAACCCTGAGGTTATCTAAATATGAAAGGGAAATGAACCTAATATTTTTTTCTGGGGATATTACATGTGCTATCTCACGCTCATTCATAACACTATTCTGATATATATATTATTATCTCTATTTTCAGAAATGAGGAAACTGGAGCTTCAAGGATTTTTCAAATGGATTAGCACAGTCATTAAGGCTTGAACTCAGACCTGCAAACTTTATATCCATTGTACTATACACCCTCAGAATCTCCCAAGTGGTCTTGGATTTAGAAGCAATTGGAGAAAAATTAACAAGAAAGTGTTAATTTACCAAACAAAATAGCTTTTTTTTTTTTTAAAGCACATAACAAAGGAAATTCAGATCAAGCATTTTACTGTAAAAAATTCTCAGAGCCTATAAAAAGGATTCACTATGTAAACTATGGAAAGGAGAGGAGAGGATACTTATTCAGCATTTATAAAAGCTAATTGCTATGACTTCCTCCACCCCCCAGAATACCCATTAACCTACGTAAAAGGATAATAATAAAAATCTTTACATTACCAAAGTATAAAGAGATTGAAATAATGAAAGTAGAGCATTTTACTGTTACCTGGAATATATTATTGTCATGTTGTTGTTGTTACTGTTCATTTGATCCTAATTTGGAGGAAAGCATTAAAACTAGTCTATGATTTATCCACTAGCTCAGGGATACCTGATGACTCAATCTTATTAAAATGTTTCTTGAACATTTACTAAAAAATTAAAGCAAAATACTAGATCGAAAACTAGCGCAAATTCATCCAACGTGACTGTATTTCATACCAAATTGTTGTATCTGATTGTTTACTTAGTGACAAGTAACCATATTGATGAGATACTGCTGTACTGGAGAATGGCATCAGTGATGTGCATCTGAGAAGGACGTCATGGACTTCTTATGAAATATAAATGCTGGAAGGTCTTCTCGAGAATTTGGGAATTGACATGGCTTATGAATACTAATCTTGCGCTTGAGATCCCATGCATCTCAATGATGAAAGGAGGACGGCAGAAGCTATGCATGGGATTTCCAGGCTCTCAGACATCCTGTTGGCCTTCATGCAATGCAGCCTGGCATATACTCCTTCTTAAAGCTAAATAACCTTCTTATTGCTGTTAAGTGTCATCCGGTTGGTTCCAACTCATAGCGAACCTATATAGGGTTTCTGGGTAAATTATGAAAGCAGTTGACCTAAGTTTGGTTTGAACTGCAAGTTTCACAGTTCAAACTCACCAGCCACTCCTCAGAAACCCAATACAGGGTCACTATGAGTCAGAACCGACTTGACAGCACTTAACAACAACAACTAATAAGAAACCCAACTCAGAAATGCTTAGGAAGAAAAGATAATTTTTTAGGTGACATAAATGAAAAGTCTAGAAGTAGTTAGTATAGTCTTCAGGCATAGTTTCATCTGGGTTCTGTCTCAGTTTCCCATTCTGAATGGCCCCTTCATGTACTGGCTAGCTTTTCCAAGGGTACAAAATGCTACACTAGTTCCCCATATGATATCTTCTAATAAAACTCTCTACAGGAAAATAAGATGGTCTGTTACCTGAAGTGCCAAATAAAGGTCATAGGCTTTATGTATGTCTTGTCTTCTTAATGACTTTTTGCTCTCTTCACGTATGATGCTCTTGATGTCATCCCACAACTCTTCTGGTCTTGGGTCTTTAGTGTTTAATGCATTAACTCTGTTCTCCAGATGGTCTCTAAATTCAGGTGGGACCCATACAAAGTGCCACAAGTGATGCTGGAAGTGCTCCCAAGAAGCTGAGAAAAGTTATGACATAAGAAAAAATGAAGTTGCTTGATATAGACCCTAGAGTGAGACAAAATGCTAAATCATTTATCTTTAAATGATGGGCTGTGGTTACCCATCATTTCAAGATAAAATGAGTGTAGCATAAAAACTGTGGTGGTGGTGGTGGTGGTGTGCCATGGAATCTGTTCTGATTTATAGCTACACTGTATTGGGTTTGTGAGGCTGTATATCTTTACAGGAGCAGAAAGTCTCATCTTTCTCCTGCAGAACAGCTGGTAGTTTTAAACTACTGACTTTGAGATTAGCAGCCCGACTGGTAACCGCTACACTACCAGAGCTCCTTATAAGGACTGTAAAACAAAGAAAGAGGAAATTTGTGAAATCATCACTGTAACTATGCCAGCAGATGTGAAAACCTTGCACTTTGGCAAAATGCCTTTTTATCTCATATTAAACAAGCAGCTTTTATGTGGATGCAAGATTGTTATAGGAAATAAATACATATAGACACTAATATGATTCAAGAAAAAGTGAAACCGTTATATGACCTTAAAACAAAAAGAAGATGAAAGGTCTAATGATGAAGAATTTAATGGAGAGTTTAATAATTTTAGAATGATGTTTGCCTTAAACAAAATGTCAAGATAACAGAAGTAGTTTCTGCTGACCAAGAGGTAGCCAATGAGTTCCCAGATGCCAGAAAGAAAATCATTGAAAAATGATACCTGAGTTTTTAATACAGATGTGCAGATGATGTGATGGAGATGAGTGCTTATGAACTAGGGTCATAAAATGAGGAAGAAGACATAGAAGAAACAGTGCCAGAAAACTAGATGACTTAATGTTTAATGGTTTAATTGTTTAATATAATGTGACTGAAGGATTCCAGTTATTCAAAGTTGCTTTTGACTTCTTTTATAACATGAAGTTTTCTATGATATGGGTCTGAAACTGAAGCAAATGGTGGAAAAAAATTGGTACCATATAGAAACATTTTTAGAGAGATTAAAAGGCAAAATGTCAGACAGGAAATACAATGTATTTCCATATACAATGTATTTCCATATTTCCAAAATGTCAGACAAGAAATACAATCTATCCAGAGTATGCCTTCTTCTCCTGCCTCCTTTACCATCTCTTCCACTTTTCCACATGCTTCCTCACTTCTCCCCCTTAGTCTTGTCATTATGAAGACCATTTGTCTTGTAAGCAGATGAGGTAAACTGACAGTATCAATAAATACAGTTGCTGTTAGGTGCCATCAAGTTAGTTCTAACTCCTAATGACCCTATCTATGTACAATAGAACGAAGCACTGCCATGTACTGCACCATCCTCACAGTTGTTGTTATAGTTAAGCCTATTGTTGCTGTCATGGTATCATTCCTTCTCATTGGGGAGTGAGGGTGGTCTTCCTCTTTTTCACTGATCCTCCACTATATAAGGAATCCTGATGTGGCACTGTGGGTTAATGCACTGGACTGCAAGATCAGCAGTTCAAGGTCATTAGGTACTCCTTGGAAACCCTAGGTCACTATGAGTCAGAATCGACTCAAAGGCACTTAACAACAACCACTATATAAATACAATGTAAAACTGTAAATGAATTTTCTCTTCTGTATGAATTTCTCAATAACATTTTCTTTTCTGTTACTTCTGTTATATGGATTACATACTGTTTTCTTACTTTATTGCAGCCTTGCACTTTATTATAACCTCAGAAACCCTAAGGAGCAATTCTACTCTGTCTTATATAGAGCTGCTATGGGTCAAAATCAACTAGGTGGCAGTGGGATTTGGGGGATCAGAAGCCCTATCAGTTACTGAAATAGTTGATTGATATATATTCTGTCTGTTACGTGTATTACCACTGCATTCAACAGTATCCAAAATACTCACTGCTATAGAGTTGATTTTGACTCATAGTGACCCTATATAGAACACAGTAGAACTCTTCCTTAGGGTCTCTGAAGCTGTGCATTTTTATGGAAGCAGTTAGTCTTAAGTTACTCCTAAGCTAGTCAAAGGGAGACTATAAAAACAACAACAACAACTAATTGCCCATCAAGTTAATTCTGACTCATAGTAATCTAACAGGATAGTGCAGAACTGCTCCATAGGATTTCTGAGGCTGTAAATCTTTATAGGCACACATTACCCCATCTTTCTCCCATGGAGCAACTGGTGGGTTCATATTGTCAACTTTTTAGTTAGCAGGCCATTGCTTACTCTATTGTGCCACCAGGGTTCCTTAGAAAGCTGTTATTGTTGTTAAGTGCCATCAAGTCAGTTCCAACTCATAGCGACCCTGTAGAGTGTTTCCAAGGAGTGGCTGGTGAGCTTGAACCATCAACTTTGTGAGTAAAACCAACTTTGCTGTCTAGTGCATTCCCACAGTGCCACACCAGGAGTCCTAGAACACTATTAGTAAGTATGTGTTTGAGGAGTTAAATGCTGTATGTTGATTTTCTATTTTTTTTGTGTGTATATGTGTGTATGTAATATACTTATATATTAAAGTTAAAACTTTTAAACTTTTTATTATGAATTGTCAGCACCAATTGTGGTGGTGTGGTGCCATAATATATTCATTGGACTGCTAACCACAGGACAGTGGTTCAAGCCAGCTGCTCTTCAGAAACCCTATTACGAGTCAGAACTAACTTGATAGCACTTAACAACAACATTATTAATTGAGTGGAGGTTTACAGAGCATATCATCTGATTTACATTTAAAAAATCTTATACTTCATTTCATTTCAGATCCTTAAATGTAACATCAGTTATGCCACTACTTCTCTGTGATTCTTGTTCCCATTCCACGTCTTTTTCAAAAAAACTTCCTTAGGTTAATGCCACCCTTTTGGCCTCGAATGGTTGATCATTCCATGGTGTTGCTGTCCCTCTATATACCTTGGCTGAAAATGGAGCCATAAGGTTGAGTTAAGTTCCAGACCCAAAAAATGACCAAAGACCACAGTCTCAGGTTCCTCCCAGCTCTTTCTAACCAGTAAACCTAGTATATTTATAATTTTGAAATTTTTTCCACATTTTCTTCTAATCTATCCAGGACCTTCTTATATGACCCCTTTCAAAGCAGTTGATATTAGTAGTCAGGCACCATTTACTTCTTATGATCTCAGAGTCATGGAGACTGGTGTTCACATGGTCCATTAATCCACTGGACTAATTGATTCCAAGTGTCTTGGATTTTCATTATTTTTCTTTCCTCTGCACAAGGAGAGACTAATAGTTTTATCTTAGATGACTGATGTGAGTATTTAAGATACCATTTGATTGCATTATATGTATAGTTGCAACTCACAAAAATAAGAAGAATATTGTCTTTGTGGACTATGTTTTGCCAGTTGACCATGGTGTTCCCTGAGATGTCAATGTTGTTTTTAAGTACCGTGGAGTTGGTTCTCTGGGTTTTCAATTCTGTTTCATTGGCCTATTTGTCTTTCATTGTACCAGTACAAGGTTGTTTTGAATGTTGTGGCTATGCAGTAGGTTTTGAAGTTGGGACGTGAGAGGCTTACTTCTTTATTCTTCTTTAGTACTGCTTTGCTTATCTGGGGTATCTTTCCTTTCCATATAAAGCTGTTTTTGTTGTTAAGTGCCTTCAAATTGGTTCCAATTCACAACTCTGTACAGGATTTCTGAGGCTTTTAAAATATCTTTGCATGAGCTGACTGTCTCATCTTTCTCTCACAGAGTGACTGGTGAGCTCGAACCAATGACCTTGTGATTCACAGTCCCAAATAAAATTTGTAATTAGCTTTTCCATCTCTTCAAAAAATGATGTTGGAACCTGGGTTGGAATTGCATTATATAAATAGATCACTTTGGATAGTGTTGACATTTTCACAATGTTTAGTCTTCCTATACAGAAATATGGTTTACTGTTTGATTTTTGCAGATCTCCTTTGTTTTAGTGTTGTAGTGTTTTGTAGCTTTCTTTGTATGAATCTTTGTTACTCTGGTTAGATTTATTTCTTAGAATTTCTTCTTTTGGGTGGCTATTGCAAACGATACTATTTTCCTAATGTCCTTTCCAGAGCCCTCTTTATTAGTGTAGAGTATTTGTGTATCATGGTACGATAAGCACTGTATAACTAACCATAAATTTGGTGGTTCAAACCCATCAGCCCATCCTCAGAAACCCTACAAAACCTCTGAGTCCAAACCCAGATAACATGGGGGAATAGTTAATCTTACAATCCAGAAACAGAGGACACTAGGACCATCAAGGGAGAAGAGCATAAGCGAAATGCGGGACCTTATCCAGAGCAGCAGCAATACCAGAGATGGAGGCAGTGACAGGGACATGGAGAGAGGGAGCAGCTAAAGAAGAGGGACTGAGAACTGGCATCCAGGAGACAGACTTGCAGAATGTGCCCTTTGGTGGTGTGAATTATTATATATACCTGACTGTTTAAAAAACAAAAAGAGATAAAATGAATAGAAAGAAATACTGTTAACTGATGGTACGTGGAGGGGGTTATAATCATTGTAATGAGGCAAAGTATATGATTTGCTGAATGTAAAACTGATGACCTGCCCTGTAAACTTTCACTCAATTCACAATTTAAAAAATAAAACAAAACAAAAAACAGTAAACAGCACTTAACAACAACCATAACAATTTTATTAATGTAAACAAATCTGACTGATATTTGTATATTGATATTGTACCGTTCCACTTTGTTGAATCTTTCAATGAGTTCCAATAATTTTCTTGGTAATTCTTTGAGATTGTCTTTTTCTTGCAGAAATAGAGTATACTTCTTTGCCAATTTGGATGTCATAAGTATTAATTTCTTGTCATATATCTTTGCATAAGACTTCCAACACAATATTGAATAGGAGTGGTGATAAAGGGATTTCTTTTCTGATTACTGTCCACAGAGGGAATATTTTAAATGTCTCACTGTTGAGAGTAATGTTGGCTATTTGTTTTGTATATTTGCTCTTAATTATGTTGAGAAATTTCTCTTCTATTCCTGTTTTGCTTAGTGTTTCTATCAGGAACGGATGTTGAAATTTGTCAAATGTCTTTTCTGTATCAATCAACAGGATCATATGGTACTTTTCCTTTGTTTTATATATGTGATGGATTATACTGATCGTTTTTCTAATATTGAACTATCTTTGCATGCCTGGAATGAATCCCACTTGGTCATTATCTATTATTTTTTTGAACATGTTGCTGGATTCTATTGGCTAGCATTTATTGAGAAATTTTACATTGGTTTACAATTTTATCTTTTAGTGAAACACTTGCCTGGTTTGGGTTTTAAGATTGTGGTAACTTCATAAAATGAATTTGAGAGGTCTCCATCCTTTCCTATGTTCTGGAATAATTTCAGTAGAATGGCTGTCTTCTCTTTGAATGTTTGGTACAATTCACCAATAAACACGTCTGTGCATGAATTTGTTTTCTTGGGAGTTTTGCAATGAGCTGATGAATTTCTTCTTCTGGTTCCAAATTTTCATCTTCAGTCTGGGTTAGTCTGTTGTTGTTGCTGTTGTAATGTGCCATGGAGTCAATTCTGTGTTGTTAGGTGCTGTCTAATCAGTATCAACTCACAGCCCCAATCTCACAATCATTGGTACACTTGAGCCCATTGTGGATACCACTGTGCCAGTCCATCTTGTTGGGGGCATTCCTCTGTTTCACTGGTTCTCCACATTACCAAATATGATGTCATTCTCCAATGATGGGTCCATCCTGAAAATATTCCTCAAATATAAAAGATAAAAGGAGCTCTGGTAGCGTAATGGTTACGAATCGGGCTGCTAACCTCAAGGTCAGCAGTTCGAAACCACCAGCTATTCCACAGGAGAAAGATGAGGCTTTCTGCTCCCATAAAGATTTACAGCCTCAGAAACCCTGTGCAAGGGTCGCTATGAGTAGGAACTAACTCCACGGCACTTAACAACAACAACAATGAGCGATAAAGTCTGGCCATCCTGGGTTCTAAGGGGCATTCTGGCTGTTTATCTTCCACCAAAAATTTATTTGTTCTTCTGGCAGTCCATTGCACTTTAAAAATTCTCCTCCAACACCATAACTCAAATGAATCAATTCTTTTACAGTCTTCTTTATTCATTGTCCAACTTTCACAAGCATAGGAGATTATTGAAAACACCATGGTTTGGGTCACACATACATTATTCCTCAAACTGACAGCTTTCTTCTTGAACACTTTAAAGAAGTCCTGTGCACCATGTTTGCCTATTGCAATAAGTCATGTGATTTCTAGATTGTTGGTTTCATGAATGTTGATGGTTAATGAGGGCAAAATGAACTCTTTGTCAACTTCAATCTTTTCCATATTTATCTTGATGTTATTTATTGGTCTAGTGGTGAGGATTTTTATTTTCTTTAGACTGAGGTGCAACCCATGACAAAGGCTGTGGTCTTTGATCTTCATCAGTAAGTATTTTAAATCTTCTTCACTTTCAGCAAGCAAGATTGTATCATCTGCATGTCATTACTGAGTCTGCCTCTAATCCTGATGCAATGTTCTTCTTCATATAAACCAATTTCTTAAATTACTTGTTCATCATACAGCCTGAATAAGTGTGGTGAAAAGATAAACCATGGCCCAAAATTTTCTGATTTTTAGACTATTTGGTGTTTCCTTGTTCTGTTCAAATGACTGCCTCTTAGTCTGTATACAGATTGCTCACGAGCACAATTAAGTGTTCAGGAATACTTAATCTCCACAATTTCACACAAAGCTTGTCATGATCCACACAGTTGAAAGAATTTACCTAGTCAATAAAGTACAGGTAAGCATCTTTCTGATATTCTCTGGTTTCAGCCAAAATTCACTGATGTCAGCTATAATATCCCTCATTCCATGACCCATCTGAATCTGGCCTGAACCTCTGGTAGTTCCGTGTCAATGTACTGGTACAGTCATATTTTAATTATCTTTAACAAAATTCTATTTGAATCTGATATTAATGATATAGTCTGATGATATCCAGATTCTATTGGTTCACCTCTTTTTTTGAATGGGCACAAATATGGCTCTCTTCCAATCAGTTGGCCAGATAGCTTTCTTACAAATTTCTTGGCAGATATGCATGAGTGACTCCAGCGCTGTCTCAGTTTTTGAAAGATTTCAATTTGTATTCCATCAATTCTCCTAGCCTTGTTCTTTGTCAATGCCTTCAATTCACCTTGGAATTCTTCCTTCAGTATCGTTGACTCTTGATCGTATGCTGCCTCATGAAATGGCTGAACATCGACCATTTCTTTTGGCTACATTGACTCTATTCCTTCCATCTACTTTTGATGCTTTCTATCTCTTTCTATATTTTCCCCTAGAATTCTTCAATATTGCAAGACAAGGCCTGAATTTCTTCTTCAGTCACCTCATCTTGAGAAATGCTGATCATTTTCTTCACTTTTGGTTTATTAACTCCATGATTTTGCACATTTCATTACAATATTTGACTTTGTATTCTTGAGCTGCCCTTTGAAATCTACTCAGTTCTTTTGCCTTCTCATTTCTTGCATTTGCTTTAGGATTTCTACACCAGAGAGCAGGTTTCAGAGTCTTTTCGGACATCCATTGTGGTCTTTTCTGTCTTTCTTGTTTTCTTAATGACCTTTTGCTTTCTTCTTGTATGATGTTCTTAATGTTATCCCACAACTCTCTGGGCTTTGGTCACTAGTGTCTAATGCATTCAATCTATTCTTGAGATGATCTCTACATTCAGGTATGATATGTTCAAGGTCATATTTCGACTGTCATAGAATTGCTTTATTTTTTTCAGCTTCAGCCTAAATTTGCATATGATCAGTTGCTTGGCTGTTCCACAGTCTGCCCCTGGCCTTATTTTGGCTGATGATATGGATTTCCTATCTTATCTTTCCACAGATGTAGTCAATTTTAATTTTGTGTACTCCCTCTGGTGAGGTCTGTATGTATAGTAATCTTTTGTGTTGTCTAATAAAGATATTTGTAATGGAGAAGTCAATGATATTACAAAATTCTATCATGACATCGTCAGCTTTGTTTCTATAATTAAGATTACATTTTCCAGTTATTCATCCTTTCTGGTTTTTCCAATCTTTGCTGTTCAATTTTCAATACATCTTGATTGCACTTTTTATCAATTTCAGACTCAAGAAATTGGGAGAATTATTCAATTTTATCATAAGTGACTTAATGGTTGGTGTGCAAATATTAATAATAGTTTTATTAACAGGTCTTCCTTGTGGGGGTATGGATATTATCCTATCACAGGCAGTATTGTTCTCCAAGATGGATCTTGAAATGTTCTTTTTTATGATGAATGCAACATCATTCTCTTCCATTTGTCATTCCCAGAATAGTAAACCACATGATTGTCAGAATCAAAATGGCCAATACCAGTTTGTTTCAGCTCATTACTGCCTAGGATATAGATGTCTATATGTTCCATTTCATTTTTGACAACTCCCAATATCCCTAGAATCATAGTTCGCACATTCCATGTTCTGATTATTACTGGATTTTTACAGCAGTTTCTCTTCCTTTTGAGTTGTGCCCAATTAGCAAATGCAGGTCTGGAAAGCTTACTGCATAAGCAGCATCATGGAGGAGGTAACTCTGATCTTGTCATATTTTGAGTGCCTTCCAACCTGTGCTCATCTCCCAGCACTATAACACTCCATTCTGTTGCTCTGTATCATGTTTCAATATTCATTACTCTCGTACTATTCATTAGGTTTTCAGCGTTCCACTGCAATTCATTAGGTTTTCAGTGACTTCATATTCAGAAGTAGTTCACCTGTCCTTCTTTCTTGCCTCTTAGTGTGGAAGCTCAGCTACCATCTGTCTACCATGGGTTACCCTGTTAGTATTTAAAATACTGGTGGCATAGCTTCCAGAAGCACAGAAAGACACAAACCATCACAGTACCCAAACTGAGGAGTGGGTTAATTATTATGTGTTAATGAGCTGGACTGCAAAGTCAATTGGAACCACAAAGTCTGCAATTCAAATTCACCAGTTGCTCCTTGAAACCCCTATACAGGGTTGCTATGGGTCTGAACTGACTCAAAGGCACTTTACAATAACAACAAAATTGTTGAGTTTTTATTTATTTTGGCTTGACTAGGATTCTCATGAGTTTAACAGTTAAGATGTAGCTTTCACTTCTATGATGAGATCTAATATGATCACACCCATGATATGATGTGATATGATCAGCCATAATGTGATGCAATTATGCTATTGTTCCTGATCCTTCCTTCTCCTATGTTAATGGGGCTAGATACAATATATAGGACTAGGTTATATCTTGAGTCAATCTCTTTCAAGTTATAAAAATAGAGAAAATTGAGCAGTACTTAGAGGACCCACTAACACCAAGAAAGAAGACTTAGGAGTGGAGTACATACAGCTTTTGAACCTGGGGGTCCCTGCATTATGATGTTCATAGATCCAGGATAATGACTGATGCCAAGACACATTGAGATCTCCAAAGCATGCTGGACCTACAGATGCTGAAAGGAGACACAGACCTTTCCCCAAAACTGGTACTCCAAATTTGAACTTCTAGCCTTCTAAGCATTGAGAGAATAAATTTCTTTTTTAAGAAATTGAAAAAACATGCACTTGTGGTATTTCTGCTATAGCAGCACCACATAATTAAGACTGGTAGGTATGTGTTTCTGTAAATTTGTCCATTACTTCTAGATTTTCAAATTTACTGTAGTACAGTTCTTGATGCTATTCTACTATTACTCTTTTTTATTTCCATTCATTCTGTTTTGATGTCACCTATTTGAAGTTTTGGTGGTGCAAGTTCTGTTTGAACCCAAAAGTTGGCAGGGCAAATTTACCAGCTGTTCCTTGGAAACAAGGTCACTATGAGTTGGAACCTATTCAACAGCACTTAACAACAACAACAACATATCATTTATTGGATCTGCTATCAACATCCATTGAAGAAGCAATTGAAAAATCAAACAATGTATTTTAATAGACAAATCTGCTGCACAAAACCTCCTTAAAATGTTCAAGAGAAAAAAATGTCAGTTTGAGGATTAAAGTGTGTCTGACTCAAGCCACGGCATTTTCGATAGCCTCATATGCATGTGAAAGTTGCACAATGAATAAGACAGGCTGCAGAAAAATTGATTCATTTGATTTATGGTGTTGGAGAAGATTATTAAAAGTACCATGGGCTGACAGAAGAGCAAAGAAGTCTCTGTTGAAAGTATAGCCAGAATGCGTCTTAGAAGCCATGATGGCAAAATTTCATCTTTCATACTTCAGACATATTATTAGGAGGGAGAGGGACATCATGCTTGGTAAAGTGGAGGGTCAGTGAAAAAGAGGAAGATCCCAAAAGAGATAAACTGACAGCAGCAATGGGCTCAAGCATAACAACAATTGTGAGGATGACACAGAACCAGGCAGTGTTTCAATCTGTTCATAGAATTGCTAAGTCAAGACTCATTGACACCTAACAACATATTATTTGTACTATTTGCAATTTCTTCTTTCCTTATGCTAGATTTGCCAGTAATTTTTTACTGTTTAAGTCCTTTCAAAGAAACAACTTCTTGTCTTGTTGATTCTTTCTACTGTTTTTTGTTTACATCATTTCTTTCATTTCTATTTTAATCTATTTTTTTCTGGTGGCTGTAGGTTTACTTCATTGCTCTTTTTATAATTGTTGAAGGTGTTGTTTTTGATTCTTTCTGGTTTTTTGATGTGTGTTTATTGCTATAAATTAGCCCTCTCAGCATCTTTTATAAGTTTTTGAAAAATGTTTTTATTTTGAATTGAATGATAGTTTACATGGGAGAACATTGGTTTTACACTCATTGTTTCATTGCCATGATTAGAATCCCCTCTGTGCATCACCATTCAACAGTATTTGTTTATATTCCCTCTGATTTTTTCAAGTTTTTTTGTTTGGGGGCCAGGGGGAATGGACATCAAACAACTCAGGAACATATAATCATTTAAACATTTAAACAATAACGTAGAGGTTGACATTTTGTAACAAAAGGAGGGGAGTGGCTGTCTTTGCAGTCCAGGAGCTGTGGTCCCTGTGACCATCAAGCGGGGGGAGCAGATTGGGGAACCCTACCCAGAGAAGTAGTGACATCAGAGATGGAGGCAGAGATGATGACGTAGAGAGATGGAGTGGCTGGGGACTCTGGACTCAGGGAGGGAGAGGGGTTGTGTGCTGGCAGCGGAGAGGCAGGCTTGCAGTTTGTACTCTGGTTGTTTGTGATGCATAGAGGGGATTGTAATCATTGTAATGAAATGAAATATGATAGGATGAATGTAAAATTAATGTTCTCCCATGCAAACTATCACATAATTCACAATAAAAACTTTTTTTAAAAATGTAAACAACCAAGTGGCACATTCTGCAAGCCTGCCTCCTGGCCACCAGCAAACAGTCTTTCTCTTTCCATGAGTCTACAGTCCTCAAAAAGAACCAATAGATCCATTTTGGAAGAAGTGCAGCCAGAGTGCTCCTTAGAGGCCAAGATGGCCAAACTTCATCTCTCATATTTTGGACATTATTGTCAGGAGAGAGCAGTCGCTGGAGAAGGATATCATGTTTGGTAATGTGGCGGGTCAGAGAAAAACAGGAAGACCCCCAAA